>NC_061510.1:115643755-115825673 GCF_022539505.1 Lolium rigidum
CGTCCGGGCCACCATACGCGACGTTTTGGCCGCTTTCGTCGGGCTAGGTGGCCTCAAAAACGAGAAAAAAAAGTTTTGACATGCACCACGGAGGGACCAAAATCGTCGGCCATGGTACACCAGCAACCACGGCGCGACTTCAACTTCGTCGGCCATGGCAACTTTTCTTGTAGTGAGTTATACAAGAGGCTTACTAGGGACTCCTTGTTGTTTACATAACACACATGTATCAATGTTTCGGTTAATACAATTATAGCATCGTATGCAAACATTTATCATAAACACAAAGATATTATAATAACCACTTTATTATTGCCTCTTGGACATATCTCCAACACCCATGTCTTCAACTCAAAATAACCGAATATTAGGACTCTTCGTCCGCAGATCATTCGTTCGCCAGCGGAGTTGGTAGTCTCATGGGAATGGATATAATTGCTAACTTTGCTAGATATAGAATTTTTTTATTGCTGCTAGTAAAAGCACAAATTTTGCATTCAAACAAGTATTTTCAAAAAGTGCTATCCAGTCAATTCATCAAGTTGATCTGAAGCTTACTTCGGGCAGGATCGTGCAATTGAAGAACACGCTGCATGTCCCTTCTATCAAGAAGAATCTCGTTAGTGGCTCCCGTCTTCTAAAAGATGGGTTTAAGTAGGTGTTTGAATCCAATAAAGTTGTACTATCTAAGTATGATATTTTGTTGGAAAGCTCTATGAATGTAAGGGAATGTTTTGCTTCTCTCTAGAAGGTTTCTGTGATAATGTTGTGAACCATGTAAGCACTGGTTTTATTGAGACTAGTGTTTGGCATTCATGACCTTGTCGTGTTAATTTCGGTTGTATGTCGCGGCTTGTTGATATGAGTTTAATTCCGAAATTCACCTTTGTCAAAGGCTCTAAATGTCATGCATGTGTACATGCAAAGCAGCCTCGCAAGCCTCACAAGCCTGCGGAGGAAAGAAACTTGGCATCACTACAACTCATACATTTAGATCTATGCGAGATGAATGGTGAGTTCACAAGAGGTGGAAAGAAAATTTTCATGACTTTGATTGATGATTACACTAAGAACTGTTATGTGTATCTCCTGAAAACTAAAGACAAGGCTCTAGATTTCTTCAAAATCTATAAGGCTAAAGTTGAGAATCAACATGAAAGAAAGAGAAAAAAGGTTATGTCCGATCATGGTGGAGAGTACTTTTCTAACGAATTCCATTTATTCTGTGTGAAACATGGTATAATCCATGAGAGGACACCTCCCAATTCCCCACAATCCAATGGGATTGCGGAAAGGAAAAAACTGTACTCTAACAGATTTGGTTAATGCCATATTAGATGTTTCGGGTTTATCCAAGGAATGGTGGGGGATGCTATATTGACTTCGTGTCATGTCCTAAACCGTGTTCCAACCAAGAATAAAGAGATCACCCAATATGAGGAATGGGGAAATAAAATGCCAGCACTATCCTACCTACGAACTTGGGGTTGTTTTGCTAAAGTGAATTTACCAATCAACAAGAAGCGAAAGCTTGGACCGAAAACTGTGGGCTGTGTGTTTCTTAGCTACTGCGCATAACATTGCTTATAGATTTCTTGTGGTGAAATCTAGAGTAGATGACATGAATGTTAGCACCATATTTGAGTCAAGAGATGCTACATTCTTTGAAGATATATTTCCTATGAGAGATATGCATGACATGTCTAGTTGGAAATATGATCCAATTCCTGAAAATCCTATGGAGTTTGGTGAGGAATATGATGATGAGAGTTCAGATTCAGATAAGGATGACAATAAAGCTCCCATAAGGAGCAAGAGACAAAGGACTGCACAGTCTTTTGGTAATAACTTCATTGTGTATCTTGTGGATGATACTCTCACTACCATTTTCAGAAGCTCATGCATCTCCTGATGCAGACTACTGGAAAGAAGCGGTTCAAAGAGAGATGGATTCCATCTTGGAAAATGGAACATGGGAGTTAACTGAGCGTCCTTATGGGTGCAAACCTGTAGGATGTAAATGGTTATTTAAAAAGAAGCTTCGAGCTGATGATACTATTGAGAAGTACAAAGCTCGGCTTGTAGCCAAAGGCTATACACACATGGGAAGGCGATGATTTCTTCGATACCTATTCACCAGTGGCAAGATTGACGACCATTCGAGTACTGCTGTCATTGGCTGCCTCACATGGTCTTCTCGTTCATCAAATGGACGTTAAGACGACTTTCCTAAATGGAGAGTTTAACGAGGAAATTTACATGGAACAACCTGATGGTTTCATACTAGAAGGTCAAGAAAGAAAAGTGTGTAGGTTACAGAAATGTTTGTATGCTCTCAAACAAGCACCCAAATAATGGCATGAGAAGTTTGAAATAACTTTGACATATGTGGGCTTTGTTGCTAATGAAGCCGACAAATGTGTTTACTACCGCCATGGTGGGGGTGAGGGAGTTGTCCTACGTTTGTATGTGGATGACATACTGATTTATTGGGACAAGTCTCAAAGTAATTGAGGAGGTCAAAACCTTCATATCTCAGTGTTTCGAGATGAAAGATCTTGGAGAAGATGTTATATTAAACATCAAGTTATTGAGAAATGCTAATAATGGAATTACGCTTATGCAATCTCATTACGTTGAGAAGATTTGGCTATGCTGATTGCAAATCTTCCCCCACACCTTATGATCCTAGTGTCTTGCTTCGCAAGAATGAAAAGGCAACTAGAGATCAATTGAGATACTCTCAAATTATTGGTTCACTCATGTATTTAGCTTGTGCTACGAGGCCTGATATCTCATTTGCCGTGAGCAAACTTAGCCGGTTTGTGTCCAACCAGGGAGATGATCATTGGCATGCTCCCGAGAGAGTGATGCGCTATCTAAAGGTAACCATACATGAGCTATGGAATTCATTATACCGGGTATCCAGGAGTACTTGAAGGGTATAATCATTCCAATTGGATTTCAGATGCTGATGAGATGAAGGCAACAAGTGGATATGTTTTCACTCTTGGTGGTGGAGCTGTTTCCTGGAAGTCTTGCAATCAGACCATCTTAACGATATCAACTATGGAAACAAAACTCACAACATTGGATACATCTACTGTCAAAGCAGAATGGCTTCGTGAGCTCTTGACGGACTTGTTTATTGTTGAAAAACCAATACCGGCTATCCTCATGAACTGTGATAACCAAACTATGATTGTCAAAGTGAACAACTCTAAGGATAATACGAAAAGTTCCAAACATGTCAAGAGGATATTGAAATCTGTCAGAAAACTAAAAACTCCGGAGTGATAGCATTGGATTATGTCAAAACAGCTAAGAATCTGGCAGATCCTTTCACAAAAGGACCATCAAGAAACATGATAGACCTTGCATCAAGGGATATGGGTTTGAGACCCACATGAGTTGCCGAGGGGGTAACCCAACCTATTTGATTGGAGATCCCGTGAATTAGGACCTAGGAAAACAAACCGAAGCAACTGAGTTGAGAGAAATTTTTATACTCCCACTCCGCTACAGATGCAAAATCTCTCATAGCTACCATAAGGCAGGTTGACAATGTCTTATTGTGTTTTGTGTGGCTCTTGATGAGCGAAGACGCTGTCCTACAGGGCAATCTTCGAAGAACACACCTATATGAGTGACACTGCTAGTCACAGTGTGGGCTATTTGGGTGAATCTCTAGTAAGCTCATGAAGGGCCGAGGAGCACGACTTATAATCTCCACCCGAGGGGAAGGCTAGGGTAGTCTAGTACCGTGCTGACATTGAGTGAAACTTGATGCACAAGGCTGACAAATCAAGGCTTAGTCCATTGTTTAGTTGTAGTCAAGCGTAGCTCCTTGCTTAAGTGAAAGTTGAATTTAACAGTCTCCACTAAAGTGCAGGTATATTAAACAAAGATTGGAACTAATGTTCCATCTGATGTACCTCTGAGATATGGTGGGGGATTTTTGGATGTAGATGGGCTGCAACCTAGTAAGGCAGCCCATATAGCCAACAATTCCTGAAATCTCAAGGCCCATCACTTTGGCAGCTTGGGACAGCCTTGGGAACAAAGTTTAGTCCCACATTGCTAGTTGGGAGGTAGTTGGAGTGGTTTGTAAGGGCTGCTCTTCTAGTCCTGCCAAGTGAGTGAGAAGAGAAGGAACCCCTCGAGCACTCCTCCTCCTGCTCCGTCGCCCGCCTCGCGTTTCATAATTTGAGTTTGAGTTTGTAACCTCTTTTGTGGAAGCCTATTTTTTTTTGCTTGGTGCACCAACTGAGTTGGTTACGTGTCGATGCGTGTGCATGCTCGCCACGTGTCCCTAGCTTCCTACGTGTGGCAACGCGGTCGGTCGGCTCTCCTCCCAGGCTATACAAGAGACATAACAGATCTGGAGCGTAGCTCTCTTCTCTGTCTCTCTCGAGAAGTTCCTTTTGTTGTTCTCTATTCTTCCCCGTCCCACCGACCACGTGCACGGCCGTCCGGGAGAGCAGGCCTCCGTTGAGATGCTGCACCGGAAGGCGGGCGATAAGGTTTTTGGGGAGCGTCTCAGCGCGACAGCTTCCTGTTGTTCGTGTTCTTTTTCGCTGGTTTGATTGCTTTCTCGATAAATCCGACTACGCGGTTTAGATCTGATGCATGTGCTTAGTCTGGTACGTATGATAGTACATCTGCAATGTTGTTGTTGTAATTAAACTTACTTGAGAAATGGGAATTGCCTAATAATCTAATAGAATTGTACATTTGTCACATAATCAATAATTTCCTCCATGATTTCCCAGTTTCCTTGTATCAAGCGTTCTTCAATCCTGGTTGCCAAAATCGCTCTCCCAGACATGACATGAGGCACATTGCCACGTCCCCCCGACCTTGCCATAGAAAACGTTACCTCGGCACATGCGCGGGCCCACAAAACGAAGCGACAACAACCCACCATCGTGAGCCGTCCATTCCCGGACACGGTACGATCGGACGGCCAGCCGCCGCGTGAAGCAGGAAACCCCAAGCAAACCCTACCGTTGTCAACAGCCTCCGGCCGCCGCTGCGCGTCGCAGCCAGCCGGGCCCGCAGTCCATTGACCCCGCTTGCGCCAATCAATCATCCAGACACGCTCCTCCATCCTCTCGGCCTCTCCTCGACCTCGTCCCCCCTTCCGGCCGTCGTCGCTTTCCACTCCCCTTTGTTCAAACTAAAACCATGTCCACTTTTTCCTCCCCGGAGAAAAAATAAAAACGACGACACGGAGGAGGGGAGGAAACCAGCAAGCAAGGAAGCTGCTGCCGCGGTCGCACGCACGCCGCCCCGCCAGTTCAAACCCACCTCCCCCTTCGTCTTCCCCAGCTGTGCCCCGCCACGAAATCGCCACGCGCTTTCCAATCGCTTCATCTTACTCCCTCCCCCCACTTCCTCGCCACTTCCTCGCCACCCCCTCCAATCCCCTATCGCTCGATCCACCCATGGCGGGCTCCATAGCCCTGCTCCTCGGGGCAACCCTGCTCGCCGCGGGCCTCGCGGCGGCGCAGACCCCCACGCCGAGGCAGCCGCCGGCGACGGCGGCGGCGGCGCCGGCGCCCGACCCGGGCTGCAACGGCATCCAGCTCAACTACAACCTGCAGAGCCGCACCAAGATCCGCCCCTTCGTCCCCGACCAATCCAAGCAGCCCTACTCCTTCAAGGCCAACTTCTCCGTCGTCAACGGCGGCACGCGCCCGCTCAGGTCCTGGGCGATGCTCGTCACCTTCGCCCACGACGAGATCCTCGTCGGCGTCGACGGCGCCGTGCTCACGGCCGGGGCCGAGCTCCCCTACAACACCACCGCCGACGCCGGCAACGCCACCTCCTTCTCCGGCTACCCGCAAACAGACCTCCTCACCCCCATCGCCACCGCCGGGGACCTCGCGCAGATCCAGGCCTCCGTCGGCCTGCTCGGCACGCTCTTCGCCGGTCCCCTCGGGAAAGTCCCCGTCACGCTCCCCACCGCGCTCTCCCTCGACGACCCGGACTACGCCTGCCCGCCGGCCACCAACGTCACCGCCACCGTCCTCTCCACCTGCTGCCTCCTCACCCCAAAAGCCCTGGCCAACGCCACGGCCCCGGAAGCCAACGCCACCGACCCCACCAAAAGCTTCCTCCCGCGCGGCACCGGCGACCTCGTCATCACCTACGACGTCATCCAGGCCTACCCCACCAGCTACCTCGCGCTCGTCACCATGGAAAACAACGCCAAGCTCGGCCGCCTCGACAACTGGCGCCTCTCCTGGGAGTGGCGCCGGGGCGAGTTCATCTACTCCATCAAGGGCGCCTACACCACAAAGAAGGACGCCAGCGACTGCGTCTACGGCGCGGCGGGGCAGTACTACCAGAGCACCGACTTCTCGCAGGTCCTCAACTGCCAGAAAAAGCCCGTCATCATCGACCTGCCGCTCTCCCGCTACAACGACACCCAGATGGGCAGGATCGAACACTGCTGCCGGAACGGCACCATCCTGCCCAAGTCCATGGACGCGTCCCAGTCCAAATCCGCCTTCCAGATCCAGGTCTTCAAGATGCCGCCGGACACCAACAGGACCAAGCTCTTCCCGCCGGCCAATTTCAAGATCGCCGGCGGCTCCTCCCTCAACCCGAACTACACCTGCGGCCAGCCGATGCCCGTCAGCCCCACCGGCTTCCCCGACCCCAGCGGGCTCGACTCCACCACCCTCGCCGTCGCGACGTGGCAGGTCGTCTGCAACATTACCAAGCCCAAGGACGCCAAGCCCAAGTGCTGCGTCACCTTCTCCGCGTTCTACAACGACTCGGTGATCCCCTGCAACACCTGCGCCTGCGGCTGTCCGGCCAACCGGCGGGGCCCTACCTGCAGCACCACTGCCCAGTCCATGATCCTGCCACCAGAAGCCCTGCTCGTGCCGTTCGACAACCGGACACTCAAGGCGCAGGCCTGGGCTGAGCTCAAGCACTACAACGCCCCTCGGCCGATCCCTTGCGGCGATAACTGCGGCGTCAGCATCAACTGGCATGTATCTTCAGACTTCAGCAAAGGCTGGAGCGCCCGGGTGACGTTGTTCAACTGGGGGGACGTCGACATGGCCAACTGGTTCGCCGCCATGGTCATGGACAAGGCGTACGACGGCTTCGAGAAGGCATACTCTTTCAACGCCACGGCGGTGGGCAACGACACCGTGTTCATGCAGGGCCTCGAGGGGCTCAACTACCTTGTGAAGCAGACCAACATGAGCGGGACCGACTACCTCGTGCCGGGGAAGCAGCAGTCGGTCCTCTCGTTCGACAAAAAGCTCACTCCTTCGCTCGATGTCATCGCCGGAGAAGGGTTCCCGACAAAGGTCTTCTTCAACGGCGAGGAGTGTGCTATGCCACAGAGGATTCCGATCAAAAGCGGATCCAGTACACGTCTCAGCGGCGCCCTTGCTTTGGTCTTGCTCCTGGCTGCATCTTCGGCCTTCCTATTGCTTCAGCAATGATCTTGGTGCCACCTCCCATTCTTTGATTCTTTCAAATGGCTCAGTCAGTGGACGCCATTTGTAAGAGGAAACCTTTTTGTTTCTGGTGAATTACTAGTAGATCTCAAGAGAGGCTGTTGTTGCAGGCTCGCAACATAGCCGTAGCCCGTAGGTTTGTCCCCTTTCTGATGAAAGAGTAGTGTTGCTTACACCAATGTTGGTGTAATTGTGAGAATTTTTCATGTTTAGTTTTTGTAATATACAGAATATACCATGTGAAATTTATTGACTTGGCTACTCTTTCACCTGGGCTGTTCTTCAGACCATATGCCTCATTTCTGATTATGAAGCTGTTCTCTGAGCCTCTTGCAGTACGGTGGAACTAGTTAATTCTCTGCCCAAGGGTTTTCAGTTATGGCTAGAACCAGTACTGTCATGTCCATACGATGAATACTGTTTGCAACTTGCAAGAAGATACATTGGATACTCCTCAGATGTACAATATTAGAGCATCTCCAGTCGCGTCCCCCAAAGCGCGCCGGATTGAGCGTTTGGGGGACGTGTTTTGTTCGTGCCGCGTTTGGGGGACGTCGCTCCCCAGCCGCGTCCCCCAAACGCCGCCCCCAAACATTTAAAATAATTTTTTAACACATAAACCATTTATATCAAATGTAGCATATGAAAAAAATGTTTTCGAGGATTGTTTTCAAATTAAATTACAACAAACAATAAAACAAGTAATCAAATATAATAAAAAGGGCTAGATGATACATCAAGGTGCCACGGTATTTCCTTTGATCCTCCACAAATGCTCAACGAGATCAGCTTGAAGTTGCTCATGCACATTGCTGTCACGGATCTCTGCGTGCATGACCACAAAATCGACAAAATCTGCGGGCACCCCATGATCAACCTCCGCGAGAGGTCCTTGACACTCATAGGGACCAACATGTGACCTAACATGATTCTTGCGGTCATCCTCGATGATCATGTTGTGCATGATCACACAAGCTCGCATCACTTCCCACATTTGGTCGTGAGACCAGCTCAGAGCAGTGCCGGACAATGGCAAATTGTGCTTGAAGCACACCAAATGCCCGCTCGACATCCTTCCTGCAAGCCTCCTGTCGTGTAGCAAAGTGAGAATTCTTCAGACTCGATGGATTCGAGATTGTTTTGACAAAAGTGGCCCATTTTGGATATATACCATCGGCTAGATAATAGCCTTTGGTATATTGGTGGCCATTGATCTCATAGTTGCATGGTGGAGCATGCCCTTCCACTAGTCTCGCCGAACACCGGAGACCGCTGCAACACGTTGATGTCATTGTGTGATCCCGCCATGCCAAAGAAAGAATGCCAAATCCACGAGGTCATAATGCGCCACGGCTTCAAGCACCACACTTGCAATATCCATGACGCCCTTTGTATATACCTTGCCAAGCAAACGGGCAGTTCTTCCATGCCCGGTGCATGCAATCGATGCTTCCAAGCATTCCAGGAAATCCTCCGGCAGCATTTTGTGCCATGATCCTTGCAGATCTCTTCCTCGGTTGGCCCTCTCAAGTAGTATTTGCCAAACTTTCTCACCACAGCTCGGCAAAACTTGTACATGCACTCAATGGCAGTAGACTCACTCATGCGAAGGTAGTCGTCCTGTGTATCGGCGAGTGCTCCGTATGCAAGCATCCTCATGGCGGCGGTGCACTTCTGAATGGATGAGAACCCGAGAACGCCTACGGCGTCGAGCTTGAGCTTGAAGTAGGGGTCGAACTCTCGAACGCCGTGGAGGATATTCATGAACGAGGCCCTTGCTCATCTGTACCGGCGCCGAAAATTGTCGGCATGTGTTGCCCCGTCGGCGAAGTAGTCGTTGTGCGGCATGGCATGCCCCTCCATCCTCTGCCGGGGCTTCGACTTCCTTCTTCCCGGCCTTGATCCTCCGCGGCGCGGCTCTCTTCCTCTTCTCCGCCTCGGCGTCAAGCATGTCCTGGAGGGAGGCGATGATCGGCAAATGCTCCCGCAGGTCGTCGTCGAACGCTTGCTCGTCCTCCGGCGGCGGGGCAACCATCTCATCGTCGCTGTCCATGGCTAAAGCAAAATCAATGGTTAAAATTGCGCCGAGGCGAGACGACGCAACAAACAGCGACCAATCGCGCCTACACGGCAAGTCGTCGAGCACCTTCGTGCGCGGAGGTGGGGCGGATTTGACGGCGCGTTCCGGGAGGCGGCGGCGACGCGGCGGCGGCGACGACCGGCGGGAGCCCCGGCCGCGACAACGGTGCCGACTCGCAGCACGGATCGAGACGCCCAAACGGCCGGGAAATCCGGCGGCGGCGGTGGGGTGGGAGGCGCGGGAAGGAAGGAGCGACGAGAAAGAGGCGCGAACCAACGGTTTATGCAAATAGTCGCCGACATGTGGGAGCCCGCCTCGCTTTCGTTGTGTCCGGCGTCCCCGGTGCGTCCCCTGTGGGACGGGGACGGGCTCGGGGCGCCGGACACCGTATCGGGCGCGCCGGACAAAAAAGGGCTTTGGGGGACGCGGCTGGAACGCTTTTTTTGTCCGGCGCGCCCCAAATCGCTTTGGGGGACGGTTTGGGGGACGCGACTGGAGATGCTCTTAAACACGAAATATATGGATGGTTCCATCCTCGTTCCATTCAAATTCAAAAGATCTTTGGCGGATAAGTGTACGTTGGGTAGCTGGGGACCGCTTCAGTTTCAAACCGTTTGCACCCTGCACAGGAAGCTTGCAACGTTCATGTCTGGAGCTTTTGCTTTTCTGAAAGCAACTCCCCGTTGTTCTCTCGCTGGATTAAGATAACATCACATCGATTTCGCACGCACAACCAGTTGTTTGTTTAAGCAGGATTACGACTTTTGCTCGCGTTCTTGCGTGGAACACCAAACGCCGTGTTTTAGTTAAGACAGCATTCCTCCAGGGAGGCTGGTAGCTGGAATTGTTAATGCACAGGGAAATCTGATGATGACATCGAAAGCTGAAATGTTCAAATCTGTATCCTAGGAGAGCGTCTCCACTCAGTATCACGTTTAAAATACCCAGACCATTTGGGCCAAAAACCAAATACTCCCTCCGTCCAAAATATAAGGCGTCTAAGGATTGATCAAAAGTCAAATCTTATAAATTTTGACCAAATATTTAGAAAAAAATATTTACATCCACAATATCAAATTGACATATTAAAAAAATATACTGTAGGATGAATCTATTGATAATGATTTAGTATTGTAAATATTTATATTTTTGTGTATAAACTTGGTCAAACTTTAAAAACATTGATTTTTAACTAATCCTTAGACGCCTTATATTTTGGGACGGAGGGAGTAGTAGAACAGAGTATGGCTGGGCGGCTCAGGGCATCTCCAGAAACGGACGCTGAGCGACCGTTTGCGTCCGTCGTGATCGGAAATGCGTCTGGTCCAGCGGGGTGACGCAAAGTAATCGGCCCGTCCGCGGCGACGCAAACGTGGCCCAAATATGCGCCAGGTTTGCGTCTCCGTGGACGCTGCGCGGTCGCGGAAAGTGTCCGCGTTCGGTGCATCCGGACCCGGTCGGCAGTGACTACGTAAGCTAAACTTTTTTTATTACTATTGATTGGCCAAAATGACCATCTTTACAGAGATGGTTAGTCGATTTAACCTAAAACTACAACGGCCGTACCTACTCGCCGTCGCGCGGCCTACACCGGCCTCGGTTACTCGCAGTCGCGCAGCCTACTACAGGCCGCCGGAAGGGCCGACGCCGTCGTCGAAGCGCGAGCGCTTCGCGCACTCCGCACGCCGGGCATGCCGCAGATTCGTCACCCCCTCTCGCCTATGGCGTTCGAGGGCCTCGGCCAGAGAGGAGTCCCACATGACTGTATGCGGCCATAGCCGCCGCCTCCTCCGCCGCCGCTTGGGCCACCAAAGCCTGGGCCGCCGCCTCCTCCTCCGCCGCCGCCTCCTCGTTCGCCAGGGCCACCGCCTGCAACCCCGTCAGCTGGGCGAGGAAGTGGGCCCTGTCCCTAGCCGCCTCCGCCACCGCTTCGTCCCTGGCGGCGATGGCGCCCGCCAGCTCCCGGTTCTCCTGCTCGACCCGCGAGGGAGAAGGGCCCCTCCGCTGGAGCGAATCCAGGTCGGAGCACATGTACCCCCGAGCCATGGAGACCGCATAGCTGTGGGCTTCCTCCTCCGCTGCCCGAGCGTGACAGCGCATGGCGTCTCCAGCTAGGGTCTCGAAGGACGCGACCAGAACCAACTGGTCGCCACCGCAGCCGAAGCGGCGATGCACAGGGGTGTCGTTGTTCGCGATGTCGTGGATGACGGCGTCCGCTAGTGGGGCCGCCGGAGGGGCCGCCATCGCTGCCCGCGCCTTCGCGAGCTCCGCCCTAGCGTCGGCGAGCTCGGCCATGGCGTTGGCGATCTCCGCCCTGGTCGCCGCGAGGCGCCCTTCCGCGCGCTCTGCCGCCTCCGCCTACGCAACCTCTGCCTCCGCCGCCGCCGCCGCCTCCAGGTCCAGCTGCTCGGCCTGAACGCCGGCGGCGACTACATCCTCGTCCTCCTCCAGGTGGAGGTGGCGGCACATCTGAACAACGTGTTCCCAACTAATGTAGTCGGCCATGGATGGATGTTAGGGTTTAGCTTGAGCTGTGGCCGTCATCCCCACCGGTGGCCACCATATATAGCCACGACGGGGCGGGAAACGGCGTTGGCGCGCATGACGTTTCCCGCGCGCGAAACGCCAGTGAAACTTGCCAATGTATTGGGCACGCGCAGGAACGACCGTCGTCGCGCGGAAACAGTTAATCGCCGGCGGCAGTCCTCGATGGGACGTAAAACACCATTAACGAGCTTGACGCTGTCTCCGCTAAAAATATGCGTCCGCACCGCTGGAGGTACCCGACGCAAACGGTTGGTCTGGGCCACATGGTGTCCACGGGCCAACGCAAACAGACATTTCGGACGTCCGAAATACGTCGGCCCGTTGGAGATGTACTTACAAAATGATGTAGTTTGGCGTGTAGTTTGGCGTCTGGAACCTGAAAGTCCAGCACCTAGTCTGGCATGTGAAATCTGAAACTACAGATGCAAGGATCAGAATATTCCCATGCGAGTTGCAATCTCAGATGCCGGAACTAACATGCTAAGCAGTGATTTTGTGATTGAATATGCACGTCGTGCCCTGATTCATGCCGAGCACGATCTTGTTCAAATCCTTTGCGATCTTGCTGCATGCTGCTGAGTGCTGAACACCATTCGTTTGACTTTCTTTAGTATACAACTGCTGATAGCAACATGCATCCATACGACTCCTACGGCCTGCATCTGCATGCTCAGGCTCAAACCTGAAATGAGCTGTACTCACAAATTCACAATTTCTTGCGAAGAACTGGTGCAGGGCAATAACTTTGCAGCTCCTCCATTTGGCGCTTTATTTGACCAACGGCATAAATAAATTTTAAAGGATCAAGCGGCCGTCGTTCTTCAGAAAAGTCCAGGGCGGAAGCTAATCTCTTCTGCTTGGACTAAGCCAGACATGCTGATGGAGTCAAGAATGAAACTAACGCCGTGGGGTTAGCTTTCGAAGGTGATGTTACTAGACAGCGATCACAAAAGGATAACGCGGTAAGCACGTGGTTTGTGGTCTGTGGACATATAGGTGTGGTCATTTTAATTTGAGTGGTGTTTGCTTCGGATTTTGGATTTGGAATTGATCAATTCCGCGGTTCAGTATAAAGGGATTGACTGGTGAGTGGCACAAGAGGAACGGTTTGGTGGCCCTGTCCCCTGTGCATATTAAAACATGAAAAACTCACGTGGGCATGCATTTTACCACTGTAGGTTTCATGAGGTTTTATTGCGTAAGATTTGTCTGTTTGTTTCGGTCGAAAGTTGCACGAGGTTTTGTTGAAACTTGTCTAAACAAAGTTGAAAGCTAATGTGACAGTGATTTAAAGTGAAGTTTTACTAGAGGTGAAAGCTGGATTGGTTTAAATATTTGATGAATTTGGTTGAAGCTTGAGTAGAATCCAGTTGAAAATTGTAAAAAAAGGTTAAAAGTTGTACTTTTCTCACTTGAATGCCGAGTTCTGCCTTTTGAGGGGTTGGATCGAACCTTCTAACCTTGTTGGAACAAGACCCCCCAGGTCGCTCCTATTGAGCGACTTTGGGGAACCCTAGCATGCCATCGATGGGTCCCTCGTCGACCTCGATGCCGACCACACCGCAGTGGTGGTGGCCTTGCATACGTAGGTGGTAGGGGGCCTCGCGATGGGCGTGGATGCCGATGACGCTTGTGTAGATATGCACCAGAGATCGTCCATCGTAATTGCTTGTGCGGTGCTTCATTCTCTTCACGCGACCAAAGGGGTATCAGCTAGCTGCGCTAGGCGCGCACGTGGCAGCGGTGGTCATGTAATAAGGCGTTTCGTGGAGAAGGTAGATCTAGAACTTAGCTAGATCTAGACCAATCGGGTTGGGGACACACGAATTCGCTCGATGGTAGGTGTGGAGGGCACTGAATCTACTCCGGGCTGCCATGATCGTGCGATTGTGGGTTATGATGGCAGCGTGTTGCCAATCCTTGCCGATAATGAGCAGCGACGAGGAGGATGTCGAGGCGGCATCCCTAGGCATGGGCTTGGTGGCTTTCGGCGACGAGTTGGTTGTTGCGAGAGCGGGACATGAGCTGGTGCTAGTTGGATATCGATGAAGAGAAGTTGTGTTGCATGTGGTGGGTGTGTGATATAGATGCTGTGGTGTTCATGATATGTCTGGTTTTCCCCTTCTGTGTGGAATGGAGGAGTTTTGTCGGCGCCGGTACTAGCAGTGCACCAATGTTGTTTTCCTCCTTCGAGGCGCTTGTTGTGGACTCCATCTATACCCTCCTGGGGTATGAGCTCTTCAGGGGAAACCCTAGCTCCAGGCAGTGGCCGAGCTAGCATGGAATATTTTGGCCGACCAAACTAAAATATAGTACAAATTTTATTTAACAAACCTTGCTAGAGTTGGGACAAAACTAGAAAGAAGGAGCAACCTGCATAAAAATCCTGGCTAAAGGGCTTGCTTTGGAAAGTTCGGTCATTTGTTAGTGCTAGTGGGCTGAATTTGGGCACTTTTTTTCATAAATACCAGATATATATATATTTATATATTTATGTGTAGAAAATAATACATGGTAGAGATACATGAGTTGTCTACATCGATTACAAAATAAGGTATAAAAGAAACGAGGAAAGCTTCAAGATCTTCAATCTCTTTCTTCTTTCATACATAATCTTGCACGTTTGTCAAGGTGACCGTAGATACAAAACCACTGCCATGGCCCAGTCCGGCTCTAATGTAACCCCTCTAGTGGTTCTAGCTAGATTGTCAACGAGCGACGATGATGACTACATTGCAACGTTCTTGGAGGTGTCGTCTTGAAGGGTCCCAGTCAGATGTTGGCGCATGTTTCTATTTTCATCAGGATGGTGGATGCAGAGGAGCAACTTCAAGTGGATCATGTTTGTGTGTGGAGGCACCTGCCTCATGAACAATGGTGGGCAACAACTTCATGGGGAGGGGCAGTTTCTTGCCATGGATCTTATGTTGCAAGTGTGGCAAGGCTGTCTCACTTGACGCCTCTTAGAGAATGCGGTTTAACTATAGGCTAGGCTGTCTCTGGAGCAACAACTCTGATGTTGACACCACATCAATGGTCTACAAGTGGTTGTCTTATGCATGCTAGGCTGGGGTGGCTAGGTCGTGTGGTGTTGCTGCTGAAGGATGAGTGGCGGACTGTTGGGGCAGTTGCCCCTGAAGGTAGTGTTAGCAGTATATGCTAGGCGTGGTGGAGAAAGTTTGATAAGGTTGGGAGCATCAAACTCATGTCATAGAGGATATGTGGTTGCCCTCAATGTTGGTTGATACGTCGACATTACATTGGCACGGTTCTTGTAGAGGGACGAATTCTAAGCCTATGTTGAACCTCCACCCGTCTACTCCTCACATATCAATTACAATGTCCTCTCTCCGTTAATGGTGGGAGGTCGTTTGGTCAATGGAGCAAGTACTATATTGGTTTGTGGGTGTTTTACCGGTGAATTCTTTTGTCCTTTGGCTTTCGCTAGTTTCCATTAAATAATTGCACAACTCTCTTCCTTTTATCTAATATTTTTTTTTTGTCTCTGATGACACCATGACACTGTGTTCCGGATGGGTAGGGGTCGGGGCATGAATGTCAGAAATCATAGTTCTAACATTCATTTTTCTCTCTGAGGGGCTTGTTCGTTTTGTTCGGAAAGAATCCAGATGTGGAACTAATCCAGGCTTGGATTTGGTTGATCCCCAATAACCCCTATTCATTCCTTCCCATAACTTCTTGTGTATTTCAAAACGGTTCGTTTAATCCTTGCTAGGCCACAAGTCACCCTTGTCTTGCTCGCTCGCGTCAGGGAAATTCGTCCAGAGGATGATCTCTTTCCAGACAGAATCATTGGAGATAGACGGGATATGCAGGGTAGAAAGCAAGCGAAGACCACGATCTTGCTGTACCGGAAAAATAATCATCTCCGAGCTGGGAAACCAGGATCGGACTGTAATCCAATCCAATCCATGCCCTTGAGGGATTAAACAAACATAGCATGAGGGAGTAGAAACTTTTTTAGGTGTCAGCATTCATCTTTTTATTAAAAAAAACGTGTCAGCATATATCCAAAAATCCCTCGCGAAAAAACACGTTTCATCCAAATCCAGCCGCATCAGCCCATCCTAGAAATTGAACTACAGGCGAAGAAGCCCGGCCCACCAGGACAATTGGGTGGCTTGGGTTCGCACGGACCCTGGAAAAAAAGGTAAACACATGTGAAATCGGGCGCTAAGCAAAAGTGGATTTTCTTTCTAATCACGCCGCTGAGCAGTGGGCATTTGCGGAAGCGCCACTCGCCCGCCCCTCCCACCCCACGTTCCCACGCCCGCGTCGCGGCCGATCCGCCAACACCGGTCACCCCCCCCCCCCCGCCCCGCCCCGCCTCCGGTTGTCTTGTCCCCCGCCACCTCCACCGCTCCTCCCCTCCCCTCCACGCCGCCCACGCCTCTCTCGCCACAAGCCTTCGCATCTCCGCAACCCAAAGGCATATACCTTCCGTGCTCCCTCGCTTGCTTGCATTCCCTTCCTTCTTGCTCCCAAATTCGCCATCCGCGGCGCTCCTTCGCCATCCCATTGGATCTCGGTCTGCCGGCTGGATGCTCAGGTACCTCCTCTCTTCCTTGCCGTGCTCATCGATTCGCTGTTTGGTTCATTTCTTGGCGAGGCATTTCGTCGAGCACTGCGGCTGCCTTGCTCGGGGGGGGCGATGAGCCGTCTTCCAACATGTTTCCCGCAGCGTTTAGTTGATTCCGTTGTCGGGTTTGATCCTCTGTAGTCCGTCTTGTGCTGTTTTGGGGGCTTAGTGCAGCGAATTTGTTTTCTCTGAATAGATGGATTGTCAGGTTTAGTTCCCTAGTTTGATGGCCCATGGAAGGAAGGGTCTTTGGGGCTGATTTGCTGTTGCTATGCTGCGCTTACCCTTAAAACAGCTGGGCAAAATCTAGAGGCGAATCAGATACACTTTAACAATTTTCTGTTATCCATTAGTTATTACTTTTGTATTGCTACTGTATTTCCTCTCACACGATTTCTTATCCTTAGACCTTAGACAGCTAGCTGGCATATGTTATTTAGAACGGCACAATATTATCATAATCATCTGAAAACTATTTGAATAAATGATGTTATCATAATAATCCACATCAATGCCAAATGAGCCTTAATATGTGCTGCGCTGGTTCTTGAATTTCAGTTATTTTGGTAGGCATGTAGTTGTCATAGGACCACAAGCTGCACGTGGATGTAGGAATCAGTTAAGGTCCGACGTATTTAAGTTATTGAGCATTGTTGTCGGCTATTCCTGTATGATGGGAGCTTGATAAAAAAAAATTACACAAATTATATCATCTAGAACTCCACCATGAGATTTTTAGTAGATATATAATATATTCTATTTAGTAACGAAGCACATTTAGCCATACCTGTGCAGATGTGCAATATATTTGGCATGTACTATATGTTAGCATTGGTAAATTCATGCACAAGAAGTAAAGAATCGATGATGATTTTATCCTTTCATTTCAAGTAGCAATAAGCACAACTTTTGTTTTGGATAATTATCTTAGGAAGTAGTGTGCACATCGGACTGCTGATTATTTTTCGCTAGCTGCCTGGTGTTAATGAATTGCAAATTTCAGAAAATATAAATTTTGCGCCTGCATTATAGGAATTCACTTCAGAAGCCCATTTGCACTATGCCCTACACAAACTGTTTGAAGAAACATCCCACGAGACTCATCTTTCCATATGCAAATGCCATCATCCGAGCATCTTTGGAGAAAGGCTCCCCGCAGAAGTCACTGATGGACTATAGAACTATGCTCCATTTTACCGCATTCTGCCCTGATCACAGAACCTATGCTCTCCTCCTCAGGGCTTGTTCGAAATGTTCAGACATCTATGCTGCCATGCAAATTCATTCACATCTCACTAAAACTGGGTTAAGTAAGCAAGATATTATTGCTCCACTTTTGAGGTTGTATATTGATCATGATCGCATGATGGAAGCACGTGAGCTATTTTTGCCCATGCTTGAGTGGAGTACTGATCCTTTCCATGGTAATCTGATGCTCACGGGATTCTTGAAGGGTGGACAGCTAGACAAGGCATATCAGATTTTCAAGAGGATGCCTGTCAAGGACCTGGTCTCATGGAATTCAATGATTGCAGGTGCAGTAAGGAGCTCCCACCTAAAAGATGCAATGAATCTTTTCAGCAGATTGGTCAATTCTGCCCTTGTCCCTGACGGTTTCTCATTCTCTTCAGTCCTGTCAGCTTGTGCTCGAGCTGGTGCCCGCTCTTATGGTGTGTGGGTTCATCAGCTGATGGATGAACTGGGGGTGGAAAAGAATCACATTTTAGTGTCAGCACTGATTGATATGTATGCTAAATGTGGAAGGATTGATGTATCAGTTGACATATTCAACACAGTTAAGAGAAACCACGTGTCCACATGGAACACAATGATTGGTAGCTTGGCAGCTCATGGTCTTGGATCTGATGTGGTGATACTGTTCCGCAGGATGGAACATGCAGGTGTGGTTCCTGATGGGGTTACATTCGTTGCACTATTGGCAGCATGCAGCCATTGTGGCATGGTTGAAGAGGCTCGTCAATACTTTGAAGCAATGACTATGAAGTATCATATCACTCCAAAGGTTGAACACTATGGTGCAATGGTGGATACATTGTCACGAGCTGGGTTGCTGGATGAAGCATACAACTTGGTGAGCTCAATGGCCGTGAAACCTGATGCTGTGATATGGAGGGCATTGCTTAGTGCTTGCCGTAGGTACCATCAAACCAAATTTGGTGATGTCACTATTGAGCAGATAGCATGCCAGGGCAGTGGCGATTATACCCTTCTTTCAAATATCTACTCATCAATAAACAGGTGGGATGATTCAGAGGAAGTATGGAAAGAGAGGAAGAAAAGGAAAGTACGGAAGATAAAGGGTTTGAGTTGGGTTGAATTAGGGGGAAGCACCCATGAATTCAAAGCTGGGGACCGGTCCCATCCTGATTCTGATGATATTTATCGAGTGCTGCATGGTTTATCAGAAAAAGCAAAGGTTGAAGGCTATACTCCATCCATTGAGTTAGTAACAAAAGATGTCTCACCGGAGGAAAGAGAAGAAAACCTCAGCTTCCACAGTGAGAAGCTTGCAGTAGCTTATAGTGTCCTTAAGACTGGTCCAGGGACAGAAATATTTGTGTCAAAAAATCTGCAGACATGCGGTGACTGTCATGAATGGATCAAAATAATCTCGAAGGTGCTTTGTCGTGTTATAATTATGAGGGATAGGGTCCGATTTCACCGCTTTGAAAGTGGGTGCTGCTCCTGTAAAGATTACTGGTGAGCCCTTGATGGAGCAACACAGAAGTGATCTGTATATCATCATACCAGCGGTTTTGTTGGAAGCCATCAATGTACCTAAATAATATGGTCATCATGGTTTTTAAGGCGACACCTTGGCGCCTTAAGGAGGGAGGGCGCTTTGGCGCCTAGGCGGGCGCTTTGGACGCCTAGGCGCCTAAAGCGGCCGTTTTTACAAAGCGGAGGGGGAGCGCCTTGACGCCTAGGCGTCGCCTAGGCGACGACTAAGCGATGCTTTTTAAACCATGATGGTCATTTTCTATTTGGAAGCTTGGAGCTTAGGTGGTGCACATCAATGAGCCAAGGACAAAATATAAGCCCCGGAAGACGTTGTTATCAGTTTGGCTGTGAAATCGGTAATAGTGGAAATAAGGGTATGCTGACACAGAAATACGCATTGTGTATCATACACTCTCAGCATATGTGGTCTATTGATAGACACACTTCTACAGAAGTATAATCTGCGAGCTGTGGGATCAAGATAGAGAGACTCTCTGCTGGATTTGTGTTTTCTCTGATTTATTCGGGTTTCTCATGGCTTTGTATGTGTTTCGTAGAAAATTGGCACCATAGTACTGTCTGGTCTGCTATTATTTTTTTGGACACATACTCGCAGTTTTATTTTTGGAGGTTTACTTGTGCGGACATTGCATGGCGTGATATATATCTAATGACTTCATCATTACTATTTGGTTACATTTTTGCATATCTCTGGGTTCACTAGTTTTAAGTTTGACAAATTCCAACTAATAATGATTGTTTGCTCATCATTTCAGGATTAACAGTGAGGGTACCCCAATAATAGGCGATCAACACCTTTGATGCCCTATTTTCTCCAATTGTACAATGTCTTTATATTCTATTTGCTGTGGTAACTTCCATCAACTAAGGAACTCAATAGGACAGAGTTGTAGTATCAGATTTCTCAAGTATAGCAGCAGAATAACGTCTGAAAATGTACTTCAAAATAGAAGATATAAAACTAGACCTTTTAGTACATCAGTACTAGTGAGGAGCACAAGAAAAGCATGCAAGCAATCCTTCAGCAATAACCGCCATTTACACGGTGGATCAGTTGAATCATCGATTGATGTGTTCAAGCAGTCTGATCTGCACCACCTGAAACCACTTCAGTGCTACGATATTCAGGAAAAGGTTTCTGGAGGCAAGACTGAGTGCCCTGCAACTATCCTTGTTTTTGATATTGAAACTACTGGTTTCTCACGCCGTGGTGATAGAGTTATTGAGTTTGCTGCACGTGATCTTGCGGGTGGAAAGAATAGCACTTTCCAGACCCTAATAAACCCTGAGAGGGAGATAAGAAACACAGCTGTTCATGGTATTAGCACCAGCATGGTCCGCGGATCTGATGTCCCAAGGTATCATCTTTCAACAGCATGATTTGTGCCCTACCAGATACTTTCCATTTTTACTCATGCAAACTGTCATTTTGTAAGACTCCAGTGAGGAAATAACAATCTAAGAAGATAATATGAAACCAAAGTGCAAAGCAGAAGTTACATTACTTCTTCAGATAGGAGTTTTTCTTTGCTTGTGATCATTATTCATTCATCTGACACTTTTTAAAATCGTGATATTTTCTGCAAATAAAAAACAGTTCCGTGAATCTTATGTTTTGTTCTCCTATGTGTTGATTGCTGCATTACATTCTGAAAATGTAGTTCCACAAAGAAATACATATGAGCTGAGGTCAAATGCCCGTTTATTTTTCTTGTGCATTCCTACTTGAGTTCTTCATCTTCTGTAATTAGAGTTTTTGTGTACGACAATGCAGATTTGGGGAGTTTATACCCATTCTACTACAATATGTTTGGAGTCGTCAAGTGGCTGGTAAACCAGTTGTGTGGGTTGCTCATAACGGGAAAAGCTTTGATGTCCCCTTTCTTATCTTTGAGTTCGAACGGTGTAAACAGGAGATGCCTGGTGACTGGCTGTTTGTAGATACACTTCCTATTGCAAGACAGTTAGTTGAATCTAATGGTATGTTCTCTCTCCAAGTGTTCTGTTTACTTTCTTAAACATACTGTTCAAGATTGTTTTCAGTGCTAGAGAAAGGGCGCAGTTTACTCTGGTGGTGACAATTAACTAGGAAAATTTACATAACCTAGTTTTATTCTTCTTGTTACAAATGCCACTCCTGTAATTGTAATGACATGCTGTACTTCGTCTTATCTATGTATATTTCCGAGATAAAAATGAGGCTAAGTTAGCAATATTAGGTTTTGTCAGTAACCTCCACAGTATTTGTCAAGATTCTTGATTTGTGGGTTTACTCATATAACTGAAGCAAATCATGCGATTCAAAAGCTAGACCTCATTCCGTTTCCATCTCAGGGCAAAAAATCACCTCGGCGTCGATGAATGCTCTGATAGAGCGCTACAAGATCCCAGTTGATGGCGACGCGCACCGTGCAATGCGGGATGTGACCGCCCTGTGTTATGTGCTCCAGAAGCTGACTTTCGAGTTGAAGCTAACGGTTCCCCAACTCCTCGAGAAGTCATTCCGGATGTCTGACATTGCAACAACACCCGCCAAAAAATGACTAACCAGAACAATATACTGAAACTCTAGATTACTTTCATTGGTGTTGTATTGATTACAGAGCGGCTATTTGCGGATTCCAGCTCTGATTTCTATGCTGTTACAACAACAGAGCAGTACCTTCCTCATTGTTACACTGATATTTTGGTCACTAATTCAGTGCTGAATATTACTGAAATTCGCTGGCCCTGTACTGTTGTTGTGCACCATCTGAACCAGTATATGCACAATGATTCAGAGGTGCGACATAGTAGTAGATACTGATGTCAGTTCTGTGTGGTGTCCAACTTAAACGAAATGGAACGCTCTTGACTAAATTCAAGTTTGTCAGAGCTCCTTTTTACTAGTAACAGGGAGAAAAGTCTGTTCTGCCCTTGAGTTGGGAAACTGCTGCGTAAGGATGAGGTCATTTCCAGTTGATTCGTTTCGATACCTTTGGCTGATGCTGCAATGTGGTACACAGGTGAGGGGAAACAGTTATGCACCTGCTTACTTGGTTCAACTTAGATAATTCAGGAGCTTGTACCGTCAGATAACGGAGAGAAAAGTCGATCCTGCCCTTGGTCTTTTGGTGGGAAGAAGCCAACGGGCTCTATATAAGGCTGGCCAATCAAGTCACTTTGACCTGTCTCTCAAGTCTCAAACCGCAACGACTTCCTCTGCTTCCCTCCAATTTCCAAACCCCGACGGACGACGGCGACGCCAAGGTAACCGCCCTCGACCTCCTCCTCGTCGTCTTCCCTCTCGCTCCAAACCCTAGCCTCACCTCCCTGCTACTCTGTTTGCAGCTTGGGCTCCCCAGCGCAGGCCATGGAGGGGGAGCTCGGCCTGCTCGGGCACCACTCGCCGGCGGGGTCGTCCTGCGTCTCCTCCGAGGTCTTCGGGTCGCCGATTCCCGCGTCGCCGCGGGATAAGCTGCTCCTCGACTCCTCTCCCTCGTCGTGCGTCTCCGACGGCCGCAGCAAGGGAGGTCGACCCAGCTCGCCCACACGGATGGGGAAGGCGCTCGACTCGCCCGCGTCCTGCGTCTCCGACGGCCGCTACGTCTCGCCGCTGCGCGTGTCAGCGGAGCAGGAGCGCGAGGCGCGCGAGGCGGAGATGCTCCTGCGCGCGATCGCCGAGCGCTACGACGAGTGCTTCCTGCGCCTGCGCGACGCCACGGCCGAGGTAGCTGAGCTCCGCCTCGAGCGCCTCCATCTCCGAGCGGAGAACGTGCAGCTCTCCCTCCTCCTCGAGGAGCTCGAGGCCAATCGGGGGAATCTGGCGTACGCGGCGGCGCCGGCACCACCACTGAAGCCGGCGGAGGAGGCGGCAGCGCGTGGCGGCGCGCCCAAGAGCATCTCGATACGATCCAAGTGCTACCTCTCGCAGATGAACCAGCCGCAGGGCGAGGCAGAGGCGCAGCGCCTCCGTGTTCGTCCACCTCCACCGATTGAGGTAAGCCCACACATCCAACTGCTTCGAATTCGCAGCTTAATTCCGCCGCGAATCGCTTGTTAACCTGCTCGGAACTCGGAAATCTGCGCTTAAACCCGCGAATACAGTTCAATTGTTCCAGTTCATGCAAATTCGCAGTAATCGGGGAGAAATTTGGTTCACGATGCAATTCGATGCTGAAAAAACAAGTTGAAACCTGCAAAATTAGACGTGATATGGTAAATGATGTTCAATTTGTGATTTGGCGATCGTATCAAGCAGCGACTTATGATGAATTAGCTAATTTTGTATTTAGAATCGTCAGGTACTCTGCTTTCGGCTACATAGGCAGAGTCGGCTGATACAGTATGTCGAACTGAATAACTACAGTCGCTTAATCGCAGGGAAATTAAGTTTCTGATGCAATTAAATGGTGAAAATGACGTTCTGTTCGCGATTTGAGTATTAGACAATCGCATGAGGCACCAGGTTATGTAGAATAGCTAGGTTTGTAGTCGTCAGGTATTGTTGGCATTCGTTCAGTGCAGGAAGTCGAGCTTTACAGCTATGTTAGTTTGGGAGGTATTATACACATTATGATAATGCGCTTGCTTCGGGATTCAATCACAGTACACAAGTCGCAACAATATCGAACTTGCTTAATTTGTTATTGATCTGGCTGAATTTGATGTTTTACACGCAAAAGTCATCAGGTTGACAATTCTGATAAGTTTAAGCCTGCGACATCTGATGAACTCTAGTAATATGCCATTCTGTTTGCCATTCGGGTACTGACAATCGCATCAAGCGTCAGGTTATGTTGAATTATCAAGGTTTGTTCTTAAGTGTCGTGACTCGTGAGGTACAACTTGATTCTTTTTTTTGAAATCGTGAGCACAACTCGATTTTCGGAATTCTCTGCATTTGGATTAAGAAATCTTTAAGTTAACTTGGGAGATCATACAAATCCTGATAATGTGCTTACTTTGGGATTCAATGGCATGAGCAACAATTTTGAACATGCTGAATTTTGCTTCAGAAATATTGAACTTGCTTAATACAGAACTTCAGCACAAAACTCGTCAGATTGACAATTTTTTTTTTGTTATGAAGTAGCTATCAGTCCCAGATATATTATCTCGATTTTGCCTAATTCCACAAACCAAGCATTCATCTCTATACTTTTTTACTGGGATTACATATCCGTATGTTTAATCTTTGTAATTTGTAATGGTGATATCCGGAGGTACAACTCGATTTTTTTTTTCAGATTTGTGCTGCAATTGGATTAGGTAATCGTTAAGTTAACTTGGCAGATCATAGAGATTCTGATAATGTGCTTGCTTTGGGAATCAGTTGCAAGAAGCAACAGTTGAACTTGCTGAAATTTTCTTCTCAAGCATAGAGCTGGCTTAATCAGGAACTTTACACACAGAACTCATCAGATTGACAATATTTTGTTAAGAAGTGGTTATCAATCGCACACATAGTGTCTTGTTATTGCCTAATTCGACAAACCAAGCATCCATCTCTATAAATTTTTCACTGGGATTTCATATCCGTATGTTTGATCTTGAAATGGGGAATGGTGATTGCAGGAGGCCGCAGAGGACGAGGCGCAGGGGGACGGGGAAGTGGAGGTGGAGGCGTACAGGCAGGGCACGCACAAGACGGAGCTGTGCAACAAGTGGGAGCAGGGCACCTGTCCCTACGCCGACCGGTGCCGGTTCGCGCACGGCCTGCACGAGATGCGCCCCGTCATCCGCCACCCGCGCTACAAGACCCTCCCCTGCCAGATGTTCGTCGCCGCCTCCGGCTGCCCCTACGGCCACCGCTGCCACTTCCGCCACTCCCCAGCGCCCGCCGTGGAGTCCTACTAGTCCGCCGCGGCCACCACCACCACCAACTTCTCGTTCCTCCGGCCGTGTAACGCTTCCTGCCCTCCTCTCCGACCTCCGGCCGTCCTCCTCTCATTACCTGCGCACGTCTGGTGCCTTCTTTGCTGTCCTGCCATTGAATCAGTAGCAGTACGCATTGAGCTCGTTGGATCAGTCAGTAACTTAGGAGTGCACAAATAAAATAAGGCGGCCCTGCCGGTTCAGCCCAGGAATACAGTAGTGGCCAGCGATGGGGTAAACGGGCCGTAGTGCATGGCTCGTGTGATTACTGTGGAGGAAAGCTGCAAGTGGATCGTTCGTTGTCTTTGTGATTAGAATTAGCCCATATAAGCTTTCTATGTGAGGATATTGGACTGGGCCAGCATACTATATGATGCAAAAGCCTGAACCGTTTCTTTCCCGAATCTGTTTTTTTACATCAGATTTTTTTTTTATTGATGTAGCATTAAACACATTTTACAGATAGCAGCCTGACTGGAAGAACACTCTCAGCTGCTAGAACGTTGCATACATAAGCCTGAACTCTTGTTACTGTTGCTATTCTGGATGATTATTGGTTGGACTGGATGCTTATGTCACTAGCAACTTATGCACAGTTTGATCGATTTCAGTTGCCAAGCATTTCTGCCATTCTTTATGGAAAAGCCCAAGCTCTTTCTTTTTTGAAACAATAATCCTGAAATATGTATTTTTTTTAAAAAAAAGGTGCAAGATGTTCCATTTTCATTAATTAAGGTGTTTTGGAGACAATTGCCTAGGCGAGGTTATAGGACTTCAAAGCAAGAAGTCAATTCTCTTGGAATTACCATTCGCAGCGAAAAAATTCTCTTAGAATTACGTTTCCCAAAAGTTTTAGCCCGACAAAACACCACACCCTCGCTTCATCTTCGATCCTTGCCATGACTATAAAGGCTAGCGATGTGATGAAAAAAGACTTATAATATTCTAAATTTCCCATGAAACCGGCATGATCATGGAACCCACTAGCTTCCACGTCTTGTTGTGCTCAAGAGAAAGCTTCGCTCACCACTCGTCAACGGATGCTTCTATCTCAGTGTCACTAGCTTGAAAGATTTTTTTTGCTACTCTAGACGATTATTGACTACGAGGTGTGCTTCGGTCACACTTTTACAAGCCTATCCCGAGTTCATGGAGTTCTTATGTTACCCACGGTCCATCAATCCAAGGTGCCGTCGATGAAATTGCAGCGATCACCCTTCCTGACCAACCATCCGCATGTGGTAGCAGTGTCATGGCTGATATGGTTGGTTGGCCATATGCAATGTGCGACGCAACCTAGATGGTTGTCACCAACACCCACATAGGGCGTTGGGACTGCAATTTTACGAGCCTCTATGTTGTGGTTGGTTTCCTGATTGGCGTCCAAAAGAAGGCCTCATGCATTGCGATGCCGTCGATAATGATTATGATAGGTGAGGCAGGTACATCAGGAAAGAAAAGGGATCTCAACCTCTCATGTACGAGTTCGAGATCTATGAGTGATGGTGGTGACCAAGATCTTGGATTGAGAGAAGAAGATGAATCACAACATGTTGCTATGCAAATATGGTTTGCATGGAGATGTCCATGTCTAAAATGTATGGGTGGCAATAATGAGCCTGATGATCAGTAAATCGCTGCAGTACTTTTGGCAAGTAGGGGCCGTAACATAGGACGACCTCGTTTGTGATGGTGCTCTTCGAGTATTGAGTTTTTATTTTCAAAATGAAAATCCTACGTCTGAACTTCATTGGTTGGCAATGACAAATTTCTAGCCGATTTCTTATTGAAGGCATTGTCTTGATTGAAAGGACGAGTGTCTTCTAGAGGGGGTAAACAAGCGTTTTAAAAAGAATTACGAATTTGGCTGGTAAGAAAGTGGAATTAAACTAACTTTATTTTACAATCAAAAAACCTAAATAAGCTAGGCTCAAGTAAGTGCAACAACAACAATTTAAGCTAGGCAAGATAGCACAAGATATATAAAATACACGTGATAAGCAAGATGTAAGGACTTCAAGTTCGATGGATATCACAAGGAAATAAACTCGGGTAGAGATAACCAAGGCACGCGAAGATGAAGATGTATTCTTGTGTTCATTTACACGAAGTAAGATACATCAAGTTTGAGAAGTCCGGATTACCACGAAGTCGCCTCGAACGCCACAAAGACTCACTTTCTTATCCAAGCCCCCTCACAAAGACAAGGTCCCTTATGGCTAGGTATTCCTCCACATAGGAGATGACAATCTCCACAACCACTTCTCAAACTCCACGAATGAGAATCTCATGCCTCTTCACAGTCTTCAACAAAGAAGTTCGGTACCAACCGCCAAGCCAATTAGGAGGTCACCCTCCAAGAGTACAATCTCACGGTCTCTCACTCAAACGAATCATAATGGAGAGCTCAACACTATGTAAGGATGTAAAGCAAGAACACACAAAGTGCTCAAATTATTCACACTCAAATCACACCAAAGCAACAAGTGCTAGCGATGAATTGGAGAGAAATAACAATGGTGGATACCAAATAATGACTACAAAATCTAGATCCAAGGGGTTCCCCTCACTCAGAGAAGGATTTGATTGGTGGAGATTGTAAATCTTGATCTCCTCTTCCAAAGCTCTATAAAGGATACAAGAGTCATAGGAGGGAAGAGGTAGAGGAATCAAGCTGAAGAGGTTCATCAATGGTGATAAAAAAACATTCTCACAAGAACACTAACAAAACGATGGGTAAGAAACCCTTTTTATAGGAAAAGAAAATATGAACATTTGGGCCAAAAACCGAACAATCTAGTCAAGGTTAGCTCATAGGCTGGCCAACCGGTTCCCAGGTCGGAGTGGTTGATGAGATGGTCGGTCATGTGATTCCCAAATCGGGACGCTCGGCGAGAATTTCGGCCAGCCGGTTCCCACGCTGGAAAGCTTGGTTGCCACCAGGACAAGCACCGGAAACTTGCGGGAACGCTAATGTTAACGCTCCGGTTAGGTCCGTAACAAACATTCCGGCATCAAGGCCAGCCGTGCCACCGGAAATCCATTGATAAAAAGACAATCTTACAAAATGATGACATCTTTTGCGTCAGGACTCTGATTTTAGCAAGCTTGGGCTTTTTGAAAAGCTAAGAAGAACACCTATCTAATAGAGACTATAAAAAAATAGATTAAAATACCAAATAAGGAGAGGTGTGAAATCTCCCTAAACGAAGAACCAGTAAAACCTCCAAACTCAAAAGCACAATGAAAGGTGCATATGAATTCCGTTTCAGATGAAACTTGAGCTTGTTGAAATGATAGATACAAGACCAAGAACCTCACAAAAATAAACATGGAGAAGCAAAAAAAAAATAAGGGGATGCAAAAATGCAAGGGATTGAGCTCCCTAAGACGATGTGATAAAGTTACACGACAAAGCCCCTCTTGATAGTGCGGCTATCTATCCTATAATCCGGTTTCCAAACAACCACTTGAGACCGATAAAAGAAAATCTAGCAAGGACATAACTTTGAATTGAGAAACCCGCTTGTTCCTGATGACAACGCCTCATGCTTTATTGAAGCCGGAATGCTTCACTTGAACATTGTTGCTTCGTAAAGACTCATAATTTGCTCCCCATACACCACTATGGGATAGCTTCATTAAGGAACATTTTCACATGTACATTATCACCAAATGGGATACAAGTTTCAATCCTAGGATCTTCTCGAGATGCTTATCTTGAAATTTCCCTTCTCAACCTTGATGACTATCACCACTTGATATCATCCTCTCACGGGCTATATCAAATCTTATTTTTGATGCACGCCCATGGAAAAATACCTAACCCACGTAGACAATACAAAGCCACATATATAATGGTTCAGTTCATAAAAAATATAATTGCCAAAGCTTACCATACCACAAGATCCCATGATCTCATGTGGCACATTCTTTATGCTTCATATATTGATCAACTTGAATCCAGTCTTCACTCTTTGTATTGGTCAACCTTGTACCTTCTCATGCTCTGTCAGAATATGTCGAGGTATATAAAGAACTATTTATTTGATTACATGCTCTAAATCTTGGTCAAACATAGCTCAACTCATGAGTCTATCATAACACCGACTTAGAGCAACATCTTGAATTCTTCTCTTGATGAAAATGTTGGGATACGTTGCATAGAAAACAAAAAATTTCCTACCGCGAGAACGCAATCCAAGCCAAGATGCAATCTAGAAGATGGGAGCAACGAGGGGATGAACGAGACTAACCCTTGAAGATTTCCAAAGCCTATAAGAGTAGGCTCTTATTGCTGCGGTAGACGATCACTTGCCGCTTGCAAAAGTGCGTAGAAGATCTTGATCACGGTGCCACAATCGGGCAGCACCTCCGTACTCGGTCACACATTCGGTGTTGATGAAGACGACGTCCTTCTCCCCATTCCAGCGGGCAGCGAAAGTAGTAGCTCCTCCTTGAATCCGGCAGCACGACGGCGTGGTGGCGGCGGCGATGGAGAACTCCGGCGGAGCTTCGCTAAGCGTGCAGGAGAGGTGGAGGAGAGAGAGGGGGCGGCTAGGGTTTGGGAGAGGGGGTGGCCGGCCTCAAGGGGTGCGGCCAAGCTATGGCTCTGTGGTGGCCGGCCCCCTCCCCTATGCCCCTCATTATATAGGTGGAAGCCCCAAGAGTTGTAGTCCAAGTCTTCGAATAAGACCCCAACACCAAAACTTCCCAAAGGTGGGAAACCTACTCAAGGAGGGAGTCCTACTGACATAGGCATCCCAAATGGGCCTGCCGAAGATAGTACCCGGGGTTTACTGAAGGCCCACTACCCGAAGAATAAGAAGATTCGGAAGCCCAAGATATTATTAAGGAAAGCTAGAGTTGTAACAGGAAGTGTTATTTGTAATCTTGCGGGATGAGTTAGAAACCTTCCCGGACTCTGTAACTTGTACAACACGAATCCCTCGGCTCCGCCTCCTATATAAGGGGGAGTCGAGGGACGCAGAAATCATCGAATCATTGTTCTCAAACCCTAGTTTCATAATCGTCGAGTACTTTTCGGCTGAAACCTTCGAGATCTACTTGCCCTCTACTTCCAACTAAACCCTAGTCTACAATTCGTAGGCATTGACAAGTTGATACCTTGTCAATTGGCGCCGTCTGTGGGAATTAGAGGCGTCAAGGATCTGGTCTCGATGGCACGTTCAAGATCGTCGACTTCACCGACCGCAAAATCATCGACTTCATCAACCGCAAGCAACGCAATGGATCGAGGTAAACAGATCGCTACTGGTCCTGTTGATTTTGTTCCTCACCCGCCCTCCCGTTTTGATGCATATGCGTATCTGGAGGAGCCTATGGAGATGACGTTTGAAAGGTTTCACTTTCGCGTCGAGAAAGAGGGATCGTATCGTGTCGAAATTCCGATTTCGTCGGGATCATCGGCGGTATATTCCGATTTTTCAAGCCATACATCGTCAACCGAATCAGGAGAGGAAGAAACTTCGTCGTCACGCTTCATCAGCACCAGGGCGAGAGAAAAACTCGCCAAGATCTTCAGCGATATGTCGTTTGAGTCATCTGCGGACTCATATATAAGCGATGGCTCAAGCAGTGTCGACAGCTACAACTTCATCGACAAATCTACTACAGTGGGCAAGGTCTTCGCCAATCTTAACGATGGTGTCACCAAACCCAACATAGATCTGAATACAAAGTATCATCAGATTTACGTCATCGGAGAGCCAAGCCATGACCAAGAAGAAACATCTGAGGCTTTCGACGATTTGGGAAATCCATACGTTGATCCCTCTGATTTGCGACGAGGTCTAGGCAATAAATATATTGGGCCACAGCCACGAGACAGAGTTCGACTCCCGCAAGCAGCATGGGATAGAGCCGCGAGATCTATGGATGGCTCAGAACCAATGGCTACCACAGCCACACCAGAAGAATTACAAGCATATCAATATAGGCTCGCACGAGCTGCAAGAGAATTGGAAAAACAGACAGCTGAGCTAAACAGAAGAAAGGAGGCAGCCTCTGCATCCAGCAGGCGAAGAGCAGAGCTGAGTCGACAATCTAGAACTTCGAGCGATAGTCACAGGGAGGCTCGGAATAGAGCAAGATCGAGGTTACAACACGTACCCGAAGGAGAAAGAGAGCACTTGGTCTAAAACCTCGACATGTCTTTTATGTCAATAGACGCAAGAGGGAACATCATCCCTAAGACACCAGAGGCTGGGTATATGGCGACACAAGCTTTTATCCTCGCATCTAAACCACCTCCAGGAGATCCAAGGGAAACACTATACAACATGGCGATAGCAGGAGTTGGAGCCATGGGGACGGCGTTTGTATCAACACCTCCCGAAGGAACGGCAAGGTAAAATAGTCCACGACCTGCGGCAGCAGCAGCAGCTCCCGAAGGACCAAGTGGAGCAAGGGACACGGCAGCACAAGCAAGGGTCGACAGAGCGCGAAAGAGCAGAAGGGAACATCGGCAATCCCCAGAGTTAAACGACGAGGATATGTGTGGCTTGCCGTGCTTCACGAGGAGAGTTCGAAAAACTCGAGTCCCTTCAGGATTCAAGTTACCTGATAACTTCAAGAAATTCGACGGCCTTCAAGATCCAGAGGATTGGCTAGTGGATTATCTCGAGACAGTGAAGCTTACAGGAGGAACCAGAGCAACAGCTATGCAAAGTATTCAGGTGCATTTGAGTGGAGCCGCACGATCTTGGATAAAGAAACTTCCTCCAGGATCTATCGACAGCTGGGAAAGCTTCGAGGACGTGTTCGTCAAGAACTTCCGGTCCACGTGCAAGAAACCGGCGTCATTAGAGGAGTTGAGAGCATGCCGACAAAAGTCAGACGAGCCAATGAGAAAATATATCCAAAGGTGGAACATCATCAAAAACTCGGCAGAAAATATATCTGACGAGAGAGCGATAGATGCGTTTGTCGCAGGGATCAGGCGTGGAGATTTTGTCGAGGATTTGGGGAGGACCAATCCAAAGACAGTATCTGCTTTAATGGAAATAGCAAACAGATGGGCAGATGGAGAAGATGCTGTTCACAACAAACGGCATAGGTCACAAGAGGAAGATCGCAATCGAAACTATCAACCAAGGCGACGATTTCCTCGGCAGTACCCGAGCTATGATGCTCCAGGTCAAATTTCGGCAGGCTTCCGAGCAAACACCGGAGGAAACAATAGAGATGATTACCAGAGAAGCAATGAGCAACGAGGTGACAATAGAGACGACTCTCGAAACAATAGGCAAAATAGTGGGCCAAGGTTCCCGAGGCCTTTCGTGTCTCCTGAAGAGATGATGAATGGGCCGTGTCAGATGCACTTTTTCCTCGACAAAGAACGGAAAAAGACAGTCAGGACATCTGCAGAAAGATTGTCGTAATTTTCAGGCAATGTTAAGGTGGGCAGAGCATGCTAATGCTCGGGCAGCACAGAGAAATCCTCGAGAACCTAGGAGTGAGATTCACTTACCACCCCCTCCCGCGATTACGGACGACAATCGACACCAGCTCAGAATAGCGGCAGCACCTCCACCACCGCCTTACGTTGATCCTAACTCTAACGGAGCAGTCTCGATGATTCAGAAGGGAAGGCCATCCAATAGGGCTCAGAAAGTAATCTCGCGACAGGTGTTCATGGCAGAAAAAATGCCTCCACCAACAGTCGAGTATCTTAATTGGTCAGGGCAAGACATCGTCTTCACCATAGCAGATCACCCGCAGCAAGTTCCTCGACCAGGGCAGTCAGCACTTATTGTACCAGCAGTCATTGCGGGATTTGATGTCTCTCGAGTGTTCATAGATGGCGGCATCAGCTTAAACCTTATGTATGCAGATACATTGAGGAAGATGAACATATCCCTAGCAAACCTGAAGCCAACAGACACGAGGTTCCATGGTATCACACCGGAGAAACCAAGTTATCCATTGGGGAAGATTAATCTCGACGTTCAGTTTGGAACCCGAGAGAATTATAGAATCGAGAAGCTGGAGTTTGAAGTTGTGGATTTTCCGTCGCAGTATCACGCTCTGTTGGGACGACCAGCATATGCTAGATTTATGGCGGTACCACATTATACATACCTGTTGTGGAGGATGCCTGGACCTAAGGGACCAATCACAGTCAAAGGAAGCTTCGCCTTAGCCGATAAATGTGATAAGGATTTTCATCGGATATCAGAAACTTTCGGGATGCAAGCTGAGTATTTGGCGTCAAAGAGTATGACTGACTACGACATGCTGCCAGACGTTGGAAGGCCAAATAAAGAATCAACTTTCAATACTGAGAAAAATTCTAAGGAGGTGCAGATTCACCCGACGGACCCGAAAAGACGACGTCCATCGCAAACGACATGGACCTCGCATAGGAAAGCGCGCTCGTCGAGTTCCTCCGTGAGAACTCGGAAAATCTTTGCATGGTGTCCAGCCGACATGCCAGGAGTACCCAGGGAACTTGCCGAGCACCACCTAAACTTGGATCCACTAGCGAGACCAATCAAACAACCTTTGCGACGTTTTTCGGAACCAAATCGCAAGGCTATGCTGTCAGAAATCGATCGACTAAGAGAAGCTGGTTTTATCAAGGAGTTGCACACAGAAGCCACATGGATAGCAAATCCCGTGTTGGTGCCGAAGAAAAACACTAAGGTCCTTCGCATGTTCGTCGACTTTACATGTCTCAACAAACATTGTCCAAAGGATCACTTTCCCCTCCCGAGGATCGATCAAATTATCGACTCCACGGCAGGATGTGAACGTCTTTCCTTCCTGGACGCATATTCTGGTTATAACCAGATCAGATTAAAAGAAGAAGATGAAGTAAAAACAGCGTTCATCACACCTTACGGCGTGTTTTGCTACGGAACAATGCCCTTTGGTCCGAAAAACGCGGGAGCAACATATCGTAGGATGATGCGTAGTGTTTGGCGACACGATTGGGAAAAACGTGCAAGTATACATCGACGATGTCGTCATAACGTCAAAAAAGGGGGCGACGCTGATCGAGGATCTCAAGGAAACCTTTGACAACCTCGACAAATTTTGCCTCAAGCTGAACCCGACGAAGTGCTCCTTCGGCGTCCCAGCAGGAGAACTTCTGGGGTTTCTAGTTTCAGCAAGAGGGATTGAAGCAAATCCCGACAAAATACAAGCTATTGTAACAATGAGGAAGCCAACAAAGCTGAAAGAAATACAACAATTAACTGGGCGAGTCGCAGCTTTGAGCAGATTCGTCGCCAGGCTGGGAGAAAAAGCGTTACCATTCTACGCTTTGATAAAGCAAGGGGAGAAATTTCAGTGGAATGAAGAAGCCGATAGAGCTTTTGAGGATCTGAAACGCACAATCTCGACACCACCAATCTTGGTGGCGCCGAAGGAAAAGGAACCTCTCCTGCTGTACATTGCAGCAACGCCCCAAGTGGTTAGCACGGTGCTAGTTGTCGAAAGATAAGAAGAAGGAAAACTCCATGGAGTGCAAAGGCCGGTATATTTCATCAGTGAAGTTTTATCGCCTTCGAAGCAACGGTACCCGCAGTACCAGAAACTAGCATATGGAGTAATTGCACCGGCAAGAAAGTTGTGCCACTATTTTTCGGCACACCCGATAATAGTAGTCAATGAAGCACCTCTTTCAAATATACTGAACAATCCAGAAGCTACAGGCGTGTCTCCCTTTGGGGAATAGAACTTTCCCTCGGGACATCACGTATGAAAAAAGAAAGGCAATCAAGTCGCAAGTTTTGCCGATTTCATTGCAGAGTGGATGGAGCTGCAAAACACGGGACCCCCAGATTTGTCGAGAACTTGGACCATGAACTTTGATGGGTCCAAGAGAGTAGAAGGAGCTGGCGCAGGAGTGATACTTATATCACCTGAAGGCGACAAATTAAAATACGTCCTCCGGATGACGTTCCCTAACGCATCCAACAATGAAGCAGAATATGAAGCCCTTATACACGGGATGAAGATGGCGAAAGCTTGCGGTGCAACTCTATTAAAAATCTTTGGCGACTCACAATTGGTGGCTCAGCAAGTTATGAACCAATGTGATGCAGTCAACGATAGCATGATAGCATACAAGGAGGTGTACAATGAGCTCGAGAAGCTGTTCGATGGATGCGAGGTAAACCACATCAGTCGGTTGAGCAATGATGAAGCCGACGTTCTCGCAAACATCGGGTCGCAGTGCCTCCCAATCCCACCAGGAGTATTTTGGGAAGAAATAGCAGAGAGATCCACGAAGCCGAAAAAGGTGCAGAAAAAAGCAAAGGAAGAAAAAACTTCGGCGCCCCTCAAAGAAACCACGGAGGACGAAGAGGACCAAGAGCTTGTGATGATGGTAGAAGTTCCTTGGATGCAAGCATACATATCATATATCCTCAGGAAAGAAATACCCGACGATCCAGTTGAGGCAAGGCGAGTTATTCGACGATCCAAAGCTTTCACAGATGGTCAAAGGGGAGTTATACAAGCGAAGTATTTCAGGCGTCTTGCAAAGGTGCGTCACACCCGAAGAAGGAAGAATAATTCTGAAGGATGTACACGAAGGAATATGTGGCCACCATGCAAGTAGTCGAGCCATTGCAGCCAACGTTTTTCGGGCAGGGTTTTATTGGCTGACAGCAATTGAGGATGCCAAGGAAATAGTACGAACTTACGACGCGTGCCAAAGATTTGCCGCAAAACCTCACTCTCCGGCGGCAGAACTGACACCAATACCATTGTCATGGCCCTTTGCCCAATGGGGACTTGATATGGTGGGCAAGTTGCACAAAGCTTCGCCAGGAGGATATGAGTACCTGCTGGTCGCTGTCGACAAATTCACCAAGTGGGTAGAAGCGAAGCCAATAAATTCACCAGATGCAGCGTCGGCAATAAAGTTTGTGAAAGGCCTCGTTTTTCGGTTTGGAGTGCCTCATAGCATTGTTACAGATAACGGTTCAAACTTTACGTCCAAGGAATTCAAGGAGTACTGCGCGTAAGTAGGCATTAAATTGCACTTTGCGTCAGTTGGGCACCCGCAAACCAATGGCCAAGTCGAGAAAGCCAATGGAATCATCTGCAACGGCCTCAAAAAGCGCCTGCTAGGACCGCTTGAAAAAGCTCGACATACCTGGCCAGAGGAATTGCCAAGTGTTTTTTAGAGCATCCGAACAACACCAAATACGGCGACACAAGAAACTCCGTTTTTTCTCGTCCACAGAGCCGAAGCAGTGTTACCAATTGAAATAGAGCATGATTCTCCAAGAGTAACCGAGTATGACGAAGAAACATCACAAAAAGCTCGGGAGGATGACATGGACGCACTCGATGAAGCTCGAGACGAAGTACTTTCACGAGTCACCAAATACCAGCAAGACCTCAAAAACTACCACAGTCGACGGTTAAGGCCAAGATCTTTCCAGGTCGGAGATTTGGTCTTATGGTTAAATCAAAAAAGTACTGAAAAGCTCGAATCACCATGGCTAGGCCCTTACGTCGTCACGGAAGTCATCGACGGAGGAGCATACAGGATCAAGGACAAGAAGACAGGGGCTCCCGAGAAAAACCCCTGGAACGTGGCGCAGCTCAGGCGGTTCTACGCCTAGAGTCGAAATATAGTCCTCCTCTGTAAAAATACAATGTACTTGAAACACCCGCGAGTTTTCGGACGCACTCTTTTCCTTTTCGGGGCACCGAGTGGGGCCGGAAAGGTTTTTAATGAGGCGGGCTCGCGGTGCTGCAATATAATAAAGATAGTGGAGATATACTTCTTATTCTTCGACACGCTCGGGGGCTCAACGCCTTCAAGTCGCAAAATACGTACAATATAGATAATCTAGACTTACCGAAATATTTCGCCTTGGTACGATAATACCTCGCTAAATATAACATCGGAAGCTAAGAAGTTATATATATAGTATACTCATTGCTTTGGTCTAAAAACCTCGCAACAAAAATATAGAACTTCGACACTAAGATACTCGGGGGTTCGTAACCCATCAATGGAAAAATAAGGACATCTTCTTACAACAAGAGGAAAAATCATCGAGATAGCAAAACAGTATAAACTCTAGCCAGAGGCTCGGGGGCTCCAACAATTTAGACCACTTTACAATATAAACAAATTTCTTCGGAGCAAGAAAGAGATCAAAAAAAGATACAGACACAATGTCTCGCAATATAGTACAGCTCAATCGAGGCCTAAAATACTATCTATGGACAAGCCTCTGGTTGTTTTGTGTTCAACATAGGTCCCCTTGACGAAGAATTCTGAATCCATCCGTAGAAGTTCATCCATCATCGACTCGGCCACAGGAGTTACCATCTCATTGATTGTGTCAATATCATTTTTTCGCCGCGATTTTTTGGCCAGGCAATCAGCAACAATCTTCGTCAGGTCCAATTTTGGATGGAAAATGTTTATCATAATCATGGCAAACCTTGCTCCAGCAGTCAATTGAGCTCGCACAAAATTATGAATGCGAGGGGCATCTCTAAATTTCTCCAGTAATCCAGGAAGAGTTTTGGGAGCCTCATCTCGAGGAAATAAAGTCTTGTAAACCAGGGTCAAGGTTCTCGTGCAAAAATTGAGAAATTCACGCACCTGGCAAGCGCGATCTTGGAACCTGACAATTTGCTGGGTCCGTTCAGGGGTGGCCCAGAAAAGACAGCCATGGTTAAGGGAAGGATTGACAAGAAGATTCGTTCTCTCGTTCACTCTTTGGTCTTCGGCGGCAGCATCAAGAACCGAGCCTATTAAGCGACAAGGCAAGAAATTTAAGGGGAGGCATAGTAAAACAAAGAGGAGGCAGTGTGAGGTTGAAAAAACATACCTAGCATATCTGTGCTAGCTTCAGACATCAGCTCGAGCATGCTATTTTCTCGGGTAGTGGCTTTCTCAGCTTCCAACACAGCAGCATCCTTGGCAGCCATAGCCTCTTTGGCTTGTTGGAGAGCAATTTTCTCTTTTTCAGATGCTTTTCGAGATTGTTCCATCATTGCCAGAGTTTGTTTCTTCATGGATTGAAGCTGTTGTCGAAGTTCTTGCAAATCTTGCAACAAAGGTTCACTTGACAGATCTTCGATAAAGGTTTTCTTCGAGAATGAAGAAGCAGGCGAAGCATCGGCAGAGCAAGGATTGATCGAGTAGTTATCAAATATTAACTGGAAAAGAAAGGCCTAGGATCAATGATAGCGCTAAGAAGAATTTCATTTGATCTTCAGAAAATTTACATGGATGTTACAAAAGAAGTTCTCCAAAAGGGCTACTAGGATAATTGTCGCCAAAGCTATTATGGCGACAATAACAAAAGAAAAAGAAGAAGCCAAGAAAGAAAAGAGGCATGCAACTAGACCTCCGGCCTTGATGAGCTAGGAGTTGCAGATGGCTTGATCCCGAGATAGGCCAAGATTTTCTTCGTGTTGGGCTTGGCTGCCTTGATCAACGACCGCCATTTTGTTTGCTCTATCTGTTCGGTGTCGCCAACCTTCATCCAGTCGACAGTCTGTTGGCTGTCAGCAACCAAGGCAGCAGTGCTCTCGACAGCAATCTTCATGTTCTCTTGGCGCATCTTCAGTCCAAGATCCTCCGGTGGATTGAAGTCCTTGGCAAGGGCAAGGAAAGTCTTGGGCTCCTCTTTCTTCGGGAAAAAGTAGGGGAACAGCTTCGATAATCCTGCGTCAGCATTCACCACGCCTTCGCGAATTTCTTGGCCATGAAATTCCAGATAAGAGAGTGCGTAAAGGAGAGGATCATTGGTGGGATTCTCAAGATCAAACTCTTGGTTTGTTTGACCTGCCATAGAAAATATATGTTGGTCGACAGCCAGTAAAAAAAAAGCAAGTCCTAAGAAAAATAGAAGGGATCGACAAAGTTACCGAGGAAGCGCCGATTTTGCGTGTTCAAACGCTTGAGGATCCCCTTTTCACGAGTAGCCTGCGCGGCTGATACGTCTCCGACGTATCGATAATTTCTTATGTTCCATGCCACATTATTGATGATATCTACATGTTTTATGCACACTTTATGTCATATTCGTGCATTTTCTGGAACTAACCTATTAACAAGATGCCGAAGTGCCAGCTCTCGTTTTCTGCTGTTTTTGGTTTCGTAAATCCTAGTAACGAAATATTCTCGGAATCGGACGAAATCAACGCCCGAGTTCCTATTTTGCCCGGAAGCATCCGAACACCCGAGAGCCGCCGAGGGAGCCCCGGGGGCCCACACTACACCCCGGCGCGGCCAGAGGGGGGGCCGCGCCGCCCTATGGTGTGGTGGCCCCAGGCCCCCTCCGAGACTGCCCTTCCGCCTATTTAAAGCCTCCGTCGCGAAAACCCTATCACGTTCGACGAAACCACAGAAAACCTTCCAGAGCCGCCGCCATCGCGAAGCCAAGATCTGGGGGACAGGAGTCTCTGTTCCGGCACGCCGCCGGACGGGAAGTGCCCCGGAAGGCTTCTCCATCGACACCGCTGCCATCTCCACCGCCATCTTCATCACCGCTGCTGCTCCCATGAGGAGGGAGTAGTTCTCCATCGAGGCTCGGGGCCGTACCGGTAGCTATGTGGTTCATCTCTCTCCTATGTACTTCAATACAATAATCTCATGAGCTGCCTTACATGATTGAGATTCATATGATGATGCTTGTAATCTAGATGTCATTATGCTAGTCAAGTGAATTTTACTTATGTGATCTCCGGAGACTCCTTGTCCCACGTGTGTAAAGGTGACAAAGGTGTGCACCGTGTGGGTCTCTTAGGCTATATTTCACGTAATACTTACTCACCGTTATGAATGGCATAGTGAAGTGCTTATTTATATCTCTTTATGATTGCAATGTGTTTTGTATCACAATTTATCTATGTGCTACTCTAGTAATGTTATTAAAGTAGTTTTATTCCTCCTGCACGGTGTAATGGTGACAGTGTGTGCATCCGTGTTAGTACTTGGTTTATGCTATGATTGTGATCTCTTGTAGATTACAAAGTTAACTATTGCTATGATGGTATTGATGTGATCTATTCCTCCTACATAGTGTGAAGGTGACAGTGTGCATACTATGTTAGTACTTGGTTTAGTTGTATTGATCTATCTTGCACTCTAAGGTTATTTAAATATGAACATTGAATTGTGGAGCTTGTTAACTCCGGCATTGAGGGTTCGTGTAATCCTACGCAATGTGTTCATCATCCAACAAGGGTGTAGAGTATGCATTTATCTATTCTGTTATGTGATCAATGTTGAGAGTGTCCACTAGTGAAAGTCTAATCCCTAGGCCTTGTTCCTAAATATCGCTATCGCCGCTTGTTTACTATTTTATCTAGCGTTACTCACTGCTAGCGTTACTCGCTTGTTTACTATCCTCGGGCAAAGCACTTTTCTCGGTGCCGTTGCTACTGCTCATACTTATTCATACCACCTGTATTTCACTATCTCTTCGCCGAACTAGTGCACCTATTAGGTGTGTTGGGGACACAAGAGACTTCTTGCTTTGTGGTTGCAGGGTTGCATGAGAGGGATATCTTTGACCTCTTCCTCCCTGAGTTCGATAAACCTTGGGTGATCCACTTAAGGGAAACTTGCTGCTGTTCTACAAACCTCTGCTCTTGGAGGCCCAACACTATCTACAGGAAAAGGAGGGGGCGTAGACATCAGCGGCCTTGTGCTCGTTTAAAGCAGTTTCGGCATCCTCAAGTCTCTTTTGCAGATTTTCGACACCAGCAGCTTTTGCCTTGGCTTCATCAGCCTCTGCTTTGGCTTGGCTAGCGTCAAGTTCAGATTTCTTGCGAGCCGTTTCACTTTGCTCCAGTTTCTAAGCAAGAGTGTCGACAAGCTTGTTGGCCTCTGCAAGTTTCTCTGCCAAAATAGAAAAGAATCGTCAAAATTGCGACAAAAACAGGAGCAAGAAGTTATAAACAAGGGGTAGCAAAAAAGTTACTACCTTCAGTCTTGCTGGCATACTCACGGTACCCAATGAATTGGGCTCCGATGCAAACAAGCTCTTTGATCATAGGCTGTCAAAGAAGAACGAAGAAAGAAAACATCGGTACGGGAAAAATATGAAGGCATAAAAAAGCAAACAGAGGAAATATAGCTATTGGCGAGAAAATTAAAAACTTACGTCATCCAAGAGAGGATTAGAGGAGCTACCCAACTGAGGGGTAGGCTCCACGATCGTTTCCACCCTTGTCCTTTTTGGTGAAGGGACAAGAGGGCTTGAAGGAGGAGTGGTGGCGCCAACGTTTTGTTGAGGAGGCGAGGATTCTTCTCCCTCAACTGGCGTCTCCGAAACAATTACAGTATGTGACGTGCTCGTTCGAGGAGCCACGTCAAGAGTTGGTACTTCTTCCTCATCATCACTGTGATTAAAGATCGACAACATAAAAAACAAGATAAGACAAAAATCTTCGAGTACAAAAATAAGGGGAGATCAAAGTGACTTACGAGCTGATGAGGGATTCAAGATAGGGATCATAAGTTGCCTTCTGACGTGAAGGATCAACTTCTTCGGCTTTGGAGGTGCCGGAATCTTCGACATCATTCCTCTTCCTTTTGTTCCTTGGAGAAACAGCAGGAGGAGGAGACAGTGCCGACGCAGTGCCTTCGGAGGCAGCATCTTTTCGAAGATCCCGCAGATTTTAGAGAATTCACGGGTTCATTCACAAAAGAGGGGGCCTCTTGGTTGTCATCAGTGACAACGGCCCTTTCCTCGACTTCTCCACCTTCAGGAAGAGGAGGAAGCGAGACAAGGTTTGGATGGTTCTGTACAAAACAAAAATAAAACAAGGGAAGATATCGAAAAGGAGTTACAAAAAAGATTGCAAAGCAATAACAAAACAATCGACAAAGGTTACCTTGGGAAGTGGATTGGCGGCGCTGAATGGTTTTACACGGCAAGAAGAAGGGACAGGATCTTTTTTGCTGAGAGACGAGATTTTTCGGACAAGTTTTTCTAAGTCCTTGACCTCTAAATCCACCGACAGCCGATCTGCGTCCTTGTCGCCAGCATATTTCCAGAGAGGGTATTTGCGCGCCTGAAGTGGCTGCACTCTAGTCCTAAGAAAATATGCCGTGATTTGAATACCCGACAACTCTTTGCCGCGAGTATTTTGCAACTCATGGATGCGAGTCATCAAGGCTTTTGTCGACGTTTTCTCTTCTTCGGTAGCATCTGCGTCCCAGGAGCGGCGGCGAAGGATTTTTTCGGCGCCATCAAAAGGAGGGATGTTGTCTTCAGCACATCTGTGGTTCTCCTCCTGAATGTACAACCACTTCTTGCGCCACCCTTGAACTGAGTCAGGGAGTTTGACGTCGAAGTAGTCGACGGTGGGCCGAACGAAATTACAACGCCGCCTATATTATAGGCGACATTGGGCGAGCCATTGCGGCGACAAAAGAAAATGCGCTTCCATAGCGCCCGGCTAGGGCCGGACGCCAAGGAAGGCCTCGCAAAGGGTGATGAAAATGGAGATATGGAGGATTGAATTTGGCGTGAGGTGGTGGAGTTGCAGACCATAAATAAAGAGCAGTCCGCGAGAAAAGGATGAATGGGGGCGGAAAGACCGCGGATGAGGTGGTCGACAAAACTTACCCGGTACCCCATTGGAGGGGTTGGGTAGCTCTCCTCACTGGGGAAGCACAGCGCTTTGGGCTTCTTGTCGATCCCCGCCTTCTTCAAAGATATTGATGTCTTGGGTGGAAATCTTCGACCTTTCCCACTCCGCCGTCCCTAGATCCACGGCGGCCATGGAGGATTCCGGCGTACTGTGCCTTGTCAACCGACGCGGTGGCATCAACAATGGCGCAGGGTTTTGCAGCTTGGAGACGAGGAGCTTAGGAGGCTGTGGGGCGCAGGAGGAAAATTCGCAGATGAGAGCAGGAGAACAGCGCGAGCGGAAGTGCTCGAGGAAGAAGAAGATCTTATATAGAGGTGCGGCGAAGCGGCGTACCATTGGATGGGAAGAGTGTGCGGCAGATGATAGCCACGTGGAAACAAGGGTAAAAAAGTATTTTAACATTGAAGAAGTTACGGTGCGTGCGCCAGAAAAAGCGGAGGACGTGTGTCCCCCACTTGCACGACGTGTCAAGATAATGGATCAATTGGGCCCGCAAGGCAGCGGGAGAAGACTTCTCGCGATTTTTGATTCATAATCGTGGCTATCGTCAGCAATAACGTCACCTTGGCAGAAGAAAAATTCGACTCAACAGCCTCATAAAAGGCGACATGGAAAAATAATGTTGAGCCTTTGATCAAATACAAGTTTTTGATCAAATGCTCGGGGGCTACTTTGGAAAAAAGAAAAAGATCCAGAAAGACAAAATAGAAATGGCGTGAGCCTATGATCAAATACAAATATTTGTTCATAGCCTCGGGGCTACTCCCATCGGGAGCGCTGTTCGCGCACCCGAGAAATTATAAAACTTCGGGAGATAAAAGAAAGTATAGCGGCATAAGGCGTGGAGCCTACACCCAAGTACAAGTCCTTGGCTGTAGCCTCGGAGGCTACTCCCATCGGGAACGCTGCTCGCGTACCCGATGAAATAATAAAAAAAAGAAGGAGAAGAAAGAAGAGGAGAAGAGAAAGAAAGAAAAAAGAAAAAGAGAGATAGCAGAGCAAAAGAGTATATTTCGAGTTATAAATAACTCTGCATATACTCCCATCGGGAGAGCAATATAAGTCATCTTTGACTCGATAAAATGTGCCATTCCAATAGCCGAAAAAGCACTCGACAATATATTCTCAGAACGCCAAAGTTGAGATCAATTTCTGAATGCCGCAAATTTGCGAAGGTAAGACCCCAGATCCGTTCTGTGAGGCGTGGCATCGCCGAAGACTGCGCTCTGCTACTTTTATCCGTATCAACAGATACGAAAAAAAATCCTAACGGACGCGTTAGGTACCCGATAAATTTTATCGGGACTCGACAGAATGGTAAGACCTTAAGCGGCACCTGTCGAAGTTTGCACCAGTATCCCGAGATCATGTCCAGGGACGTGATCTTGAAGTAGGTTTTTGCGGATTACCACTAGAGCAGTTAACTAGTACCTGATCCGTCAGATGAACTAGCCCTAACTACCATTATCCCTGTACAATATAGAAGTTTATGAGAAGAAATATAGAAAAGTTAAGGTTGTCGAATAAAAATAAACAGTGGAGATTTTCCTTGACTCTACGATTCAAGCAAAATCTCGGGGGCTACTGACATAGGCATCCCAAATGGGCCTGCCGAAGATAGTACCCGGGGTTTACTGAAGGCCCACTACCCGAAGAATAAGAAGATTCGGAAGCCCAAGATATTATTAAGGAAAGCTAGAGTTGTAATAGGAAGTGTTATTTGTAATCTTGCGGGATGAGTTAGAAACCTTCCCGGACTCTGTAACTTGTACAACACGAATCCCTCGGCTCCGCCTCCTATATAAGGGGGAGTCGAGGGACGTACGCAGAAATCATCGAATCATTGTTCTCAAACCCTAGTTTCATAATCGTCGAGTACTTTTCGGCTGAAACCTTCGAGATCTACTTGCCCTCTACTTCCAACTAAACCCTAGTCTACAATTCGTAGGCATTGACAAGTTGATACCTTGTCACCTACCCAAGGTGGGACTCCCACCTTTTCCTTAGGTGGGGTGGCCGGCCACCTCAGGTGGAATCCACCTGGGATTCCTTCCCCTTAGGGCTGGCCGGCCATGCTAGTGGAGTCCCTCCGGGACTCCACCTTCCATAGTGCTATTCTTCCGGACTTTTCTAGAACCTTCTAGAACCTGCCATAAATGCACCGGATCATTTCCAAACTTGGAATATGACTTCCTATATATGAATCTTATTCTCCGGACCATTCCGAACTCCTCGTGATGTCCCGGATCCCATCCGAGACTCCGAACAAAACTTCGAACTCCATTCCATATTCAAGTTCTACCATTTCAACATCAAACCTTAAGTGTGTCACCCTACGGTTCGCGAACTATGCGGACATGGTTGAGTACTCTCTCCGACCAATAACCAATAGCGGGATCCGGAGATCCATAATGGCTCCCACATATTCAACGATGACTTTAGTGATCGAATGAACCATTCACATACGATACCAATTCCCTTTGTCACGCGATATTTTACTTGTCCGAGGTTTGATCATCGGTATCTCTATACCTCGTTCAACCTCATCTCCTGACAAGTACTCTTTACTCGTACCGTGGTATGTGGTCTCTTATGAACTTATTCATATGCTTGCAAGACATTAGACGACATTCCACCGAGAGGGCCCAGAGTATATCTATCCGTCATCGGGATGGAAAAATCCCACTGTTGATCCATATGCCTCAACTCATACTTTCCGGATACTTAATCCCACCTTTATAACCACCCATTTACGCAGTGGCGTTTGGTGTAATCAAAGTACCTTTCCGGTATAAGTGATTTACATGATCTCATGGTCATAAGGACTAGGTAACTATGTATCGAAAGCTTATAGCAAATAACTTAATGACGTGATCTTATGCTACGCTTAATTGGGTGTGTCCATTACATCATTCATACAATGATATAACCTTGTTATTAATAACATCCAATGTTCATGATTATGAAACTAATCATCCATTAATCAACAAGCTAGCTAAGAGGCATACTAGGGACTCTTTGTTGTTTACATATCACACATGTACTAATGTTTCGGTTAATACAATTATAGCATGACATATAAACATTTATCATAAACATAAAGATATATAATAATCACTTTCATTATTGCCTCTTGGGCATATCTCCTTCAGTCTCCCACTTGCACTAGAGTCAATAATTACATATGTAAAGATATAACACCTTGGCCTTCTGGTGCTTTATCATGTTTTGCTCACGGGAGAGGTTTTAGTCAACGGATCTGACACGCTCATAAACGTATGTATTTTGCAATTCATTTGCGTCTCAACGCAACACTCATTTCCAAATGAGTTGGCATTAAAAAATGTTTGATCTTCTGGTGGAACCTTAATTCCGCGGTCTGAAATAAGTCACTAATATTGTCACATACAATATAGCTTCAAAGTTCTGACACTATCGGAACTACACCAAGTTCTCAGAGAACTTCTTGACTCAACATCCTCAGTCATTTGTCAAAACAATGACATACTCTGCCTTCGTTTGTAGAATCGGTCACAATATTTAAAACTCTTCTAAATCTAACATAGACAACTTCTAGCTCATTGTGCTACCTTTAAAAACAACACTTAGTCTAATTTGAGATTGAAATTCCATTTTTATATGTGACAAAACAAATATCGGTGTAATCACCTTACATCGATTTGTTTGTCATTTCTCCATACAAAACTATATATATATCCTTGGTTATTCTAAAGTACTCAAGGATACTCTTACTGTCGTCCAATGATCATCTCATAAATCATTCTGGTATATGCTCATAACATTTTAGAGCACAGGACATCTGATTGTGTACATATTATTCGTGATCCATAATCACTCATGTGTTTTTACTCGTTGAGTATCAGATACACTCAAGTCTTGTTAAAACTTCACATGACAAGAACATTTTCTTAATATTTCTATATTGAACTATTTCAATATCCATTCTATGTACTTTGACTTAAACTTATTTTGTGTTTCAATCTATCTTCATAGATCTTGACATTAAATATGTTTTAGTCCATATCTTTTCATTGAAGTTAATTTCTCAATGAAACCTTTTTAATCAAGTATATAATTACATCATTTATAACCAACTATATGTCATCTGCATAAAGTATTATAAATATGTCTCAGCGCTCCCACTTAATTTCTTGCAAATGCAAGCCTCTTCATCGTTTCTGATGAAATCAAAAACTCTTTGACTATTTCATCTGGTGAAGATTCCAACTCCGTGATACTCACTTCATCCAATTGAAGTTTTTATACCTATCTATGAAGGAGATATGCCCTAGAGGCAATAATAAAGTGGTTATTATTTATATCTTTATGTTTATGATAAATGTTTATATATCATGCTATAATTGTATTAACCGAAACATTAGTACATGTGTGATATGTAGACAAACAAAGAAGTCCCTAGTATGCCTCTTAACTAGCTTGTTGATTAATGGATGATTAGTTTCATAATCATGAACATTGGATGTTATTAATAACAAGGTTATGTCATTGTATGAATGATGTAATGGACACACCCATTTAAGCGTAGCATAAGATCTCGTCATTAAGTTATTTGCTATAAGCTTTCGATACATAGTTACCTAGTCCTTATGACCATGAGATCATGTAAATCACTTATACCGGAAAGGTACTTTGATTACACCAAACACCACTCGCGTAAATGGGTGGCTATAAAGGTGGGATTAAGTATCTAGAAAGTATGAGTTGAGGCATATGGATCAACAAGTGGGATTTGTCCATCCCGATGACTGGATAGATATACTCGGGCCCTCTCGGTGGAATGTCGTCTAATGTCTTGCAAGCATATGAATGAGTTCATAAGAGACCACATACCACGGTACGAGTAAAGAGTACTTGTCAGAGACGAGGTTGAACAAGGTATAGAGTGATACCGAAGATCAAACCTCGGACAAGTAAAATATCGCGTGACAAAGGGAATTGGTATTGTATGTGAATGGTTCATTCGATCACTAAAGTCATCGTTGAATATGTGGGAGCCATTATGGATCTCCCGTATCCCGCTATTGGTTATTGGTCGGAGTGAGTACTCAACCATGTCCGCATAGTTCACGAACCGTAGGGTGACACACTTAAAGTTGGATGTTGAAATGGTAGAACTTGAATATGGAATGGAGTTCGAATATTTGTTCGGAGTCCCGGATGAGATCCCGACATCACGAGGAGTTCGGAATGGTCCGGAGAATAAGATTCATATATAGGAAGTCATATTCCAAGTTTGGAAATGATCCGGTGCATTTATGGCAGGTTCTAGAAAGTTCTAGAAAAGTCCGGAAGAAACGCACTATGGAAAGTGGAGTCCCGGAAGGACTCCACAAGCTTGACCAGCCAAACCCTAAAGGAGGAGTCCCAGGTGGGCTCCACCTAGAGGTGGCCGACCACCCCACCTCAAGGAAAGGTGGGAGTCCCACCTTGAGTGGGACTCCCTCCTTGAGTAGGTTTCCCACATATGGGAGGTTTTAGTGTTGGGGTCTTATTCGAAGACTTGGACTAGAACTCTTGGGGCTTCCACCTATATAATGAGGAGGAGAGGGAGGGGGCAGCCACTCTTTGGCTCAGCCTTGGCCGCACCCCTTAGAGGGCCGGCGCCCAACCCCCTCTCTCCCCAAACCCTAGCGGTCTCTCTCCTCCACCACATCCCGCACGCTTAAGCGAAGCTCCGCCGGATTTCTCCACCACCACCGACACCACGCCATCGTGCCGTCGGATTCAAGAGGAGCTACTACTTCCGCTGCCCGCCGGAACGGGGAGGTGGACGTCGTCTTCATCAACAACCGAACGTGTGACCGTGTACGGAGGTGCCGCCCGTTCGTGGCGCCGGAAGCGATCGTGATCAAGATCTTCTACGCGCTTTTGCAAGCGGCAAGTGAACGTCTACCGCAGCAACAAGAGCCTCATCTTGTAGGCTTTGGAATCTCTTCAAGGGTGAGACTCGATACCCCCTCGTTGCTACCGTCTTCTAGATTGCATCTTGGCTTGGATTGCGTGTTCGCGGTAGGAAAATTTTTGTTTTCTATGCTACGTTATCCTACAGTGGTATCAGAGGCGTGTCTATGCATAGATGGTTGCACGAGTAGAACACAATGTTTTTGTGGGCGTTGATGCTCTTGTTATCTTTAGTTTGAGTACTTTGCATCTTTGTGGCATAGTGGGATGAAGCGGCTCGGGCTAACTTTACATGACCGCGTTCATGAGACTTGCTCCTCGTTCGACATGCAACTTGTATTGCATAAGAGGCTTTGCGGGTGTCTGTCTCTCCTACTATAGTGAAGATTCAATTTACTCTTCTATTGACAACACTAGTATCACCGTTGTGGTTCATGTTCGTAGGTAGATTAGATCTTACTCGAAAACCCTAAACCACGTAAAATATGCAAACCAAATTAGAGACGTCTAACTTGTTTTTGCAGGGGTTTGGTGATGTGATATGGCCATGATGTGATGATGAATATGTATGAGATGATCATTATTGTATTGTGGCAACCGGCGGGAGCCTTATGGTTGTCTTTAAATTTCATGTTGAGTAGTATTTCAAAGTAGTTGTAATAGTTACTACATGAGGTGAACAACCATGAAGACGGCGCCATGAACCTTGACGCTACGCCGACGATGATGGAGATCATGCCCGTTGATGATGGAGATCATGTCCGTGCTTTAGAGATGAAGATCGAAGGCGCAAAGACAAAAGGGCCATATCATATCACATGTGAACTGCATGTGATGTTAATCCTTTTATGCATCTTATTTTGCTTAGATCGCGACGGTAGCATTATAAGATGATCCCTCACATTAATATCAAGATAATAAAGTGTTCTTCCCTCGTATGCACCGTTGCATTGTTCGACGTTTTGAAGCATCTCGTGATGATCGGGTGTGATAAACTCGACATACAACGGGTGTAAGCCATGTTGCACACGCGGAATACTTGGGTTTGCTTGACGAGCCTAGCATGTACGGACATGGCCTCGGGACAACGGAAACCGAAAGGTTGAACACGAGTCATATGGATGATATGATCAACATGTTGATGTTCACCATTGAAGCTACATCATCTCACGTGATGATCGGTTTTTGGTGTAGTGGATTTGGATCGTGTACCACTTAACAACTATGAGGGATGTTGTATTAAGTGGGAGTTCATTAGTAATTAGATTAAAACATGAACTAATTATCATAAACATAGTCTGAGTAGTATTTTGAATTAATTTTGTAGTATTGGCATCCGTTTTCTACCATGCGCTAGTCTTGTAATTGAGATAGAAATACTCGTTAAAATCTGACAAGAAACTTTACGGATTGGTACCGTATTGTTAAAGAATCAAGAATTGATTAAGTCCTATTGCAAACTTTTAGTAAACCTCACATTGTTGATTCAAAGAGCTATGGTTTCAATTAGTACCTAAAGTTATCTTGTCTCCGTGAAACTTGAAATTCAAATCTGTTTGAAAAATAAGGAGCTGAAAATTTAGTTTTCAGAAATAATCAAGGTATGAGATATATGTGATATCTAAGACCTTACTGCAAGATGATAGAGTATAATTTGGTGAGACTACATAAACTCATAAGTTTTATGGGAATGTACGAAGGTTGAAGACGCAAGGCGTCCCAATCCTCCAACTATTGGGGCACTAACGATATTCGCATATCCATGAAGTGACCATCCTTAATATGCACCGTTGCTAAGACTCGTAGTTTCGAAGCATCACGTGATGATCGGGTGTGATAGATTCTACGTGTGCATACAACGGGTGCAAGCCAGATTTGCACATGCAAATACTAAGGTTAAAATTTATGAGCCTAGCATGTACAGACATGGTCTCAAAAAGTTGTCATGAATTGATGGATAAAATTATGAGTGAAATTGTTCATCATAGTTACTAATAAGTGAAATCTAGAACACTTGTCATATGATGATCAACTTCAAAATAAGAACCTCAAGGTTATTGGTATTAGACCAACAAACCTAGAAGTTATTAATGTTGAAGTGTTTTTCCGAATAATGAGGAAAGCTAAAAGAAAAAACTGCAAAAGATATTTTGGCGTAAAGAAAGAAAAGACTAGAAAGTCTAGCTCAGTGTGTATATAAATGATATACATGTTATGGTTGTATTCCTAGTTAGGTCACACTATGAAATTCTTGGATATTATTACTATATTGGTTGGTATGAAGTGTCATACAAAACAACGCAATACAAGAATACAATGGCCTAAGTGACTGACAAGGAATATGATAGAAATGTACGATTGGAACAAAATAAAGTGTTATTATGTTCGTCGTTGGCATTCTATCTAACCCTTAGAATTTATAATAAAGAACTTAATAATTGTTATTTTGCTCTGGTCAAATGAAAACAATGAGTTGTTCAAATTATGACATAACTCCATATACGATGGATAAGTTATTATAAATCTTAATGGTGAAACAGACATACATAACACTGACGCTAAAATGCCATAAGGCAAATGATTTGAATTCTACTTATTTGTGGAACCGCCATTTAGGTCATGTTAGAAAGGATCGCATGAAGGAACTCCATGCAAATGGATTTTTGGAGTCATTCGATTTGTTGAATCGTTTGGCACTTGCAAAATCTTTTCTAAAAGGTAACGACTGAAATACCGTTTATAGGCCGAAGAGTTGAACGGGCAACTAACTTAGTGAAAACATACATAATGATATATGTGGTTCACTGGGCATAGTTGTGTGCGGAAGATTCTTCTACTTCATGAAAACTTTCAAACAATGAATTGAGTATATATGTGGATATATTCAATAAGGAAAAGTTTGAAACATTTGAATAGGATTCAAATAAATTTCAGCATGAAGTGGAAATCATCGTAATAGAAAAATCAAATATCTATGATTGGATCATGGTGGAAATATTTGAATTACGAGTTTTAGCGAACATCTAAGAGAGTTATGAAATTGTTCTACAACTCACATTTCTTGGAGTATCATAATGATGATATAGTATCCGAGATATGTATCCAAACCTTGTTGGATTAATGATGAGATAAAATATTATGACGCCATTATATTTTTGTAGATTATGCTTTAGTGACTACCGCTTTTTACACTAAATAGAGCATCATCATGATCCGTTGAAATGACACCATACAAGTTATGGTATGGGTATAAACCCTAATAGTCTTTTCTTTAAATTTTGGTCTAAGAGTTTACAACCAAAATCGGATGAATGTCTTTGTTGGTTATCCCAGAGATTTAATTGGGAATTCTTCCCACAAGACAAAGATAAAAGTGTTTGTCAATGTTTCTTATTTCCGAGAAATTGTTTCTAGTGAAGTATTTGAGTGGGAGGACAATATAATTTGATAAGGTTTATGAACCCGAGCATAATGATCGAGTAGCGCAACATCGGAATTGGTTTCTGAAGCGGCCATAACGATCATGGCTCCCATGACTACAAAGTGTTTTAGCCATGGAGATCGAAGTACATATTGAACCTTGTAGGTATGGTTTACTTTGTGATCAAATAAATGATTTGTGGACAAAGAATTGATTTTGAACAATGATAAACCAACTACAAACAAAGAAGTTATGATGGGCCCTGACTCCGTTAAAATGGCTATACGCCATGAAATCCAAGATAGATAAATACTTTTTGAAAGTAAATGGATCTATAGAATTGATGGACTTGGATGAAATATCCTTGAAGAAGCTCGACTTGTCGAAAAGTTGTTTACGACAAAGTTCAAAGAGTTGACTACGATAAGATTAGATCTTCCGTAGCAATGCTTATAGTCTATGAGGATTATTCTAGTAATCGCTACATATTTCTTTTATGAGATATGCTAGTAGGATGGCAAAATACATTACTTAACATAAGTGTGTAGTAAAGGTGTATACAAGATACAACCAAGAGTTTTGCTGGTCCGTGGAATACTAGATAGGTATACGAACTTCAATTGGATGAAGTAAGTATCGCGGAGTTGGAATCTTCACCAGATGAAATAGTCAAAGAATTTTTTGATTTCATCAGAGACGATGAAGAGGCTTGCATTTGCAAGAAATTAAGTGGGAGCGCTAAGACACATTTATAATACTTTATGTAGGTGACATATAGTTTGTTATAAATGATGTAATTATATACTTGATTAAAAAGGTTTCATTGAGAATTAACTTCAATGAAAAGATATGGACTCGAAACAAATTTAGTGTCAAGATCTATGAAGATAGATTGAAACATATAAATAAGTTTAAGTCAAAGTACATATGATGGATATTGAAGTAGTTCAATATAGAAATATTAAGAAAATGTTCTTGTCATGTGAAGGTTTAACAAGACTTGAGTGTATCCGACACTCAATGAGTAAAAACACATGAGTGATTATAGATCACGAATAATATGTACACAATCAGATATCATGTGCTATAAAGTGTTATGAGCATATACCGAATGATTCATATGATGATCATTGGACGACAAGTAAGAATATCCTTGAGTACTTTAGAAGAACTAAGGATATATATATATATATATATTTTTGTATGAAGAAATGACAAACAAATCGCTGTAAGGTGTTACACCGATATTGGTTTTGTCACATATAAAATATAATTTCAATCTCAAATTAGACTAAGTGTTGTTTAAAAGGTAGCACAATGAGCTAGAAGTTGTCTATGCTAGATTTAGAAGAGTTCTAAATATTGTGACGGATTCTACAAAAGAAGGCAGAGTATGTCATTGTTTTGACAATGACAAAGGATGTTAAGTCAAGAGGTTCTTTGAGAACTTGGTGTAGTTCCGACAGAGTGAGAACTTTGAAGCTATATTGTGTGTGACAATATTAGTGACATATTTCAGTACAAATGGAATTAAGGTTCCACCAGAAGATCAAACATATTTAATGCCAACTCATTTGGAAATGAGTGATGCGTTGAGACGAAAATGAATTACAAAATACATACGGTTCTGAGCATGTCAGATCCGTTGACTAAAACCTCTCCTGTGAGCAAAACATGATAAAGCACCAGAAGGCCAAGGTGTTATATCTTTACAAATGTAAACTAGATTATTGACTCTAGTGCAAGTGGGAGACTGAAGGAGATATGCCCTAGAGGCAATAATAAAGTGGTTATTATTTATATCTTTATGTTTATGATAAATGTTTATATATCATGCTATAATTGTATTAACCGAAACATTAGTACATGTGTGATATGTAGACAAACAAAGAAGTCCCTAGTATGCCTCTTAACTAGCTTGTTGATTAATGGATGATTAGTTTCATAATCATGAACATTGGATGTTATTAATAACAAGGTTATGTCATTGTATGAATGATGTAATGGACACACCCATTTAAGCGTAGCATAAGATCTCGTCATTAAGTTATTTGCTATAAGCTTTCGATACATAGTTACCTAGTCCTTATGACCATGAGATCATGTAAATCACTTATACCGGAAAGGTACTTTGATTACACCAAACACCACTGCGTAAATGGGTGGCTATAAAGGTGGGATTAAGTATCTAGAAAGTATGAGTTGAGGCATATGGATCAACAGTGGGATTTGTCCATCCCGATGACGGATAGATATACTCTGGGCCCTCTCGGTGGAATGTCGTCTAATGTCTTGCAAGCATATGAATGAGTTCATAAGAGACCACATACCACGGTACGAGTAAAGAGTACTTGTCGGGAGACGAGGTTGAACAAGGTATAGAGTGATACCGAAGATCAAACCTCGGACAAGTAAAATATCGCGTGACAAAGGGAATTGGTATTGTATGTGAATGGTTCATTCGATCACTAAAGTCATCGTTGAATATGTGGGAGCCATTATGGATCTCCGGATCCCGCTATTGGTTATTGGTCGGAGTGAGTACTCAACCATGTCCGCATAGTTCACGAACCGTAGGGTGACACACTTAAAGTTGGATGTTGAAATGGTAGAACTTGAATATGGAATGGAGTTCGAATATTTGTTCGGAGTCCGGATGAGATCCCGGACATCACGAGGAGTTCCGGAATGGTCCGGAGAATAAGATTCATATATAGGAAGTCATATTCCAAGTTTGGAAATGATCCGGTGCATTTATGGCAGGTTCTAGAAAGTTCTAGAAAAGTCCGGAAGAAACGCACTATGGAAAGTGGAGTCCCGGAAGGACTCCACAAGCTTGACCAGCCAAACCCTAAAGGAGGAGTCCCGGGTGGGCTCCACCTAGAGGTGGCCGGCCACCCCACCTCAAGGAAAGGTGGGAGTCCCACCTTGAGTGGGACTCCCTCCTTGAGTAGGTTTCCCACATATGGGAGGTTTTAGTGTTGGGGTCTTATTCGAAGACTTGGACTAGAACTCTTGGGGCTTCCACCTATATAATGAGGAGGAGAGGGAGGGGGCAGCCACTCTTTGGCTCAGCCTTGGCCGCACCCCTTAGAGGGCCGGCGCCCAACCCCCTCTCTCCCCAAACCCTAGCGGTCTCTCTCCTCCACCACATTCCGCACGCTTAAGCGAAGCTCCGCCGGATTTCTCCACCACCACCGACACCACGCCGTCGTGCTCGTCGGATTCAAGAGGAGCTACTACTTCCGCTGCCCGCTGGAACGGGGAGGTGGACGTCGTCTTCATCAACAACCGAACGTGTGACCGAGTACGGAGGTGCTGCCCGTTCGTGGCGCCGGAAGCGATCGTGATCAAGATCTTCTACGCGCTTTTGCAAGCGGCAAGTGAACGTCTACCGCAGCAACAAGAGCCTCATCTTGTAGGCTTTGGAATCTCTTCAAGGGTGAGACTCGATACCCCCTCGTTGCTACCGTCTTCTAGATTGCATCTTGGCTTGGATTGCGTGTTCGCGGTAGGAAAATTTTTGTTTTCTATGCTACGTTATCCTACAATCTAGTATTCCACGGACTAGCAAAACAATTGGTTGTATCTTGTATACACCTTTAATACACACGTCTGATAAGTAATGTATTTTGCCATCCTACTAGCATATCTCATAAAAGAAATATGTAGTGATTACTAGAATAATCCACATAGACTATAAGCATTGCTACGGAAGATCTAATCTTATCGTAGTCAACTCTTTGAACTTTGTCGTAAACAATTTTTCGACAAGTCTAGCTTCTTCTAGGATATTTCATCCAAGTCCATCGATTTTATAGATCTTTTTTACTTTCAAAAAGTATTTATCTATCTTGGATTTCATGGTGTATAGCCATTTTAACGGAGTCAGGGCCCATCATAACTTCTTTGTTTGTAGTTGGTTTATCATTGTTCAAAATCAATCCTTTGTCCACAAATCATTTATTTGATCACAAAGTAAACCATACCTACAAGGTTCAATATGTACTTCGATCTCCATGGCTAAAACACTTTGTAGTCATGGGAGCCATGATCGTCGTGGCCGCTTCCGAAACCAATTCCGATGCTGCGCTACTCTGATCATTATGCTCAGGTTCATAAACCTTATCAAGTTCTATTGTCCTCCCACTCAAAAATTTCGCTAGAAACAATTTCTTGGAAATAAGAAACATTGACAAACACTTTTGTCTTTGTCTCCATAGTGGGAAGAATTCCCAATCAATTCTCTGGGATAACCAACAAAGACATTCATCCGATTTTGGTTGTAAACTTATTTATGCATACCAAAATTTAAGAAAGGACTATTAGGGTTCATACCCATTCCATAACTCGTATGGTGTCATTTCTACGGATCAGGATGATGCTCTATTCAGTGTAAAAGCGGTAGTCTCTAAAGCATAATCCACAAAAATATAATGGCTTTATTTTATTTTATCTCATCATTAATCCAACAAAGTTTGGATACATCTCTTGGATACTTCATCATCACTATGATACTCCAAGAAACGTGAGTTGTAGAACAATTTCATAACTCTCTTAGATGTTCGCTAAAGCTCGTAATTCAAATATTTCCACCATGATCCAATCATAGATATTTGACTTTTCTATTACGATGATTTTCACTTCATGCTGAAAATTATTTGAATCTATTCAAATGTTTCAAACTTCTTCCTTATCGAATATATCCACATATATATATACTCAATTCATTGTTGGAAGTTTTCATGAAGTAGAAGAATCTCCCGCACACAACTATGCCCAGTGAACCACATACATCATTATGTATTTTTTCACTAAGTTTGTTGCCCGTTCAACTCCTAGCCTATGAACGGTATTTTAATCATTCTCTTTAGAAAAGATTTGCAAGCGCCAAATGATTCAAAAATCAAATGACTCCAAAAATCCATTTGCATGGAGTTCCTTCATGCGTTCCTTTCTAACATGACCTAAATGGCGGTTCCACAAATACGTGGAATTCAAATCATTTGCCTTATGGCATTTTAGCGTCAGTGTTATGTATGTGTGTTTCACCATTAAGATTTATAATAACTTATCCATCGTACATGGAGTAACGTCATAATTTGAACAACTCATTGTTTTCATTTGACCGGAGCAAAATAACAATTATTAAGTTCTTTATTATAAATTCTAAGGGCTAGATAGAATGCTAACGACGAACATAATAACACTTTATTTTGTTCCAGACGTGCATTCCTATCATATTCCTTGTCAGTCATTTAGGCCATTGTATTCTTGTATTGTGTTGTTTTGTATGACACTTCATACCAACCAATATGGTACTAATACCCAAGAATTTCATTGTGTGATCTAACTAGGAATACAACCATAACATGTATATCATTTATATAGACCTGAGCTAGACTTTCTAGTCTTTTCTTTCTGCCAATAATCTTTTTTAGTTTCTCTTTTAGCTTTCCTCATTATTCAGAAAAACACTTCAATTATCAATAACTTCTAGGTTTGTTGGTCAAATACCAATAACCTTGAGGTTCTTACTTTTAAGTTGATCATCATATGACAAGTGTTTTAGATTTCACTATTAGTAACTTTGTAATATGATTGTAACATCCCAAGTTTCAACAAAAGGAACAAGAGAGAGAATTCAAGAATCCAAAAATCAGAGCCAACAAAAACTTTTTTTCATCATATAGGACTATGCATATAGCTCACCTTGTTAATTTAATTTGAGTGTGCTTTTGCCATGATGCTTGCTTATGTGTTACTCTCATTCTAAAACCCTAGCAATGATCACTTGATCATCCAAAGTCAAATAAAAATAAAATAGAAAAGAAATTCTAAAAATCAACTTCACACCCACATATGGCCTATGCCATTTTTACAAATCTTTGATCTAGGCCATTTTGGTTTGCACCATTAGTTGTAAATGGATACTAAACACTTATTAACACTTTTGAAATCAATCAAACTCAATTCAAATCAAATTTGAATCAAAATTGAGCTCACATGTGATTATGGTCATATGTGACAATTTCGAGCATGATACCCACTTTGAGCCCCTGGTTTTCAACTTTCTCTTTCTACACTTGGCCAACTCTTTGCACCTCTTCCAATATCTCATCAAGGACTACAACTTTGCTCAAGGGACCCACCTCTAACTCTGTCTCAAATTCAAATGGCAAGCAAGCAAAGTCAGGACTTTGAAACATATGTAAGATCATGTGCCAAATGTGATTTTGCATCTCAACACCATTTTGACCACCACCACCTCCATTCTACTTCTCTAATTATATGATTACACTCCACCAAAAATTTTCTCAAAATTCGAAATTTATTTTCTTGCGGGCATTACATCAAACACCTTGCTGACAGCAGTAAAAATGCAGCCCATACTGAGTTTTCACCTTGGACCAAGTCCAACTCTGGCCATCTCTGCTGCTCTGGAGCCTCACCTCACCCCTCAGCACCAGTGCCAGCACCTGCAGCCCCTCCACTTGGTCACCATGACCGTGGCAAGACCATGCCGTGGCATGGCATGAGCTCACCATGCCACTCCTCTCTCTGGTCACCTCACCACCGCACCACCATGTCTTCTAGCTCCCTCTCACTCTCCCGATCGGGCCGGACACCGGACTCGACGAAATCGTGCACCGCATTGACCGGAACGAGACACGCCCAGACGTGCCAGTGACGCGCACGCGCACGCCAGAGCGCGCACGGCGAACGCCACGGGCACGCCAGGACTGACGTCGCCCCGACGCACCACGCCACCACTTGCCTCCGCCGCTTGTCAGTCGCTGCGCCAGGACACCAGGAGACGGCCAGACACGACCGTTGGACCGCGGGAGAGCTGTGGCCGTCGTCACCATCGACGAGAACCGCCACTAACCTGCAAGCTCCCGTCAAGCTCACCGCCGCTGTAGACCCTCGTCTTCACCGCCATCACGCGCGTCAGCCTCGCCAGGACACCAGCAACCAGACCAGCCCATCCCTTGCCCCTTCGACGCCCTGGAACGACGACGCCGTCGACGACCTAGCTCCGCCCTTCGGTGCATCGCCTCGCCACTATAAAAGGAGGACCCCTCCCACTGATCCGAGCACACCATCCTCCTCCACTAATCCGCACAGCTCCCCTCGCCACCTCAATTTCACCGATTAGCCGCCGGAGGCCTCCAATCGCAAGCTCGCCGCCGCCGCCAGTACACGGAGCAAGCCGGAGCAGGAGGCCACCCCAGGACACGCCGTTGCTTCCATCTGCTTCCTCGTCATCGACAACCTCTCCGTCCATCGTCGCCGACCATCGCCGCGCCGCCGGTGAGCCTCCGACCCCCCACCGTCGCCGCGCCAGTAGCCATCTCTCGTCGGAGACGACGACGCTCGTCGTCCGTCCGATCCTCGCCTAATCCTACGACGCAGACATGCGCGTACCGCTTCGGTCGTTATGACCCACTGACGCGTGGGACCTGCCGTCAGACGGCCTGCTCGCGCTGGACGCGAAGTGGGCCGGCCCAAATCCTTTTTTCTCTCTGCAGCCCAACTAGTTTCCCGCGCGAGCCCACTAGTTTGAATTCGAATTTTCCAGTTAGATTTAAAATGCAATCTGATGCCAAGTTTAAAATTCAATAGGGACCAGTCTGCTAGGCCAATTTTTACAAACTTTATATTTTTGGAAACCTTAGGAAATTATCTACACAATGCCACTGGTTAGAACCCTAGATCTATTGTAGAATTAAAGTGACAAAATAAACAAGGCAGGGACTTTCCTGCCTTATAATAATTCTTAAAAATCAACCATAAATGCTTTTCAGTTAATTCCACCTCCAATAATTCACATTTCACTTATACTAATTGTTTCTACAAAAATATGCCATGCTTACTTTGAATGATCATGGCTTAGTTTATTTAAATGACTTTATGGCTATTTCTAGTCAAAGATATTGTCCAAAACTATTAAGAAATCTTATGAGAGAGTTTCTCTCATTTAAATCTTGTCACCACCAATTCCAAATGAAGTAGAGACTCTGGTCAATTAGGTCTCATAGGAATTGTTGGTGATATTAAATCTTTGCTATGCTAAAACTAAATAGTATGAGGTGCTCACCTCATTTAAATCATTTTCTCAAAATGATAATTGTGAAGAGGTTGACTTGGGTGAACCTAGGTCACATATTATGCATAAGAGAAATTAAATCTTAATAAGATAATGAGAGGAAATTATTTCTCTGAATAATTCAAAGTAACATTTAAGATTAGTATGAGAGGAAATTATTTTTCTTAAATGATAAAAAGAACATATCCATCCACCCAATATTAGTGTGTGATGCTAGTTTAAAGTGTGTAGCTCATGAGTGTGCCTAGTTTAGTAATTTAGTTTGGTATGATGATTGTGTACCCCGTATTCGTATTTTAGACGCTAGTACCGAGGAGTACCAGGGAGGAGGAGGAGGTCTACTTCCAAGGAGAAGAAGACCACTTTGACCAATTCCCCAACCAAGGCAAGATAATACTCTTGCAAAGTGCAAAGCTCACCATGAGCAAGGCATTACCCCATTTACTTTATGCTTATGATCCTATTTCCCAGTTTTACTTTACAAGCTTTATTTACTTTTGTTTTATCAAAGTACTTTTGATTTATGATTCACTTGATTAGGATTGGATTAGTACAAGAGTATCAAGGTTAGCCTAGAAGCAAAGCAAAATACTTAGCACCCCTCATACCTAGATGCTAGTGCTAAATTAAAAATGACTACTCTAGATGGGAACATGTGTTTATGAAATAATGATGTTGAAAACCTTGGAATGATGAATCATTTCCATTGAAAGATTTTGAAGGTGAATATGACATGATCTTGACTTGGGGAAAATGAGTAAAACTGATGATTGAGTTGGATGCGATACCTTACCAATATTAAGTACCCCCACAATACCTGATTATGGGTAAGGCTTAGCTGGAAATTTATGTGTCTTAGTATGGGTTCCCTCTGAACACACGTCATAGGGGTTACGCTTGAGGCTGCCTCCGTTGTTGAGAAATGATGTGAATTGAGGTGAATTGTACGGCCAAGCCCGTGCGGTTCCCGGGTTAACAGCTTGGTTTTCACCGGGAGGCCAAGCTCATGGGGAGAGGTGCCTATACTAGGGTGTGTAAGTGAAAGGTTAACGGTTGATGATCCACGTATCGAGTTACGATTATTCAGGGTTTTATCCACGACGGATGTAATCAAATGTTGTGGCACAAGTGTGCAACCTCTGCAGAGTGTAGAACTATTCGAATAGCCGCGTCCGCGGATATGGACAATTGGAAAGGCCATATTGTTTCCGTCATCAGAATTTATATCTATGTGACTGGTGTTTTTGAACTTGAACTTGAACGGTGACTTGAACTTTGCATCACAACAGAGTTGTGGGAATGACACTAATGTTTCCACTTGAGTTAGTTAGCACATGAGGAGTTGTTTACGAAAAGGTTTATCAACTAAAATTGGCTTTATGCAAATAAACTTAGAGCTTAGAACACTCTCAATAGTAATGTCAGTACTTACTTTAGTATTAGATTGCGAGTACTTAAAGTACTCACGGCTTTGTCCCTGGCTATTCAAATGGCCAGAATATGAAGCCGAGCAGCAGTACGAGGATGACGATCAGCAGGACGTCTACCACAACTAGGAGCTCCTAACGTCAAGCGTTGGCTTGTGGACTAGAGAGTCCTTGTATCTTACGCTTCCGCTATGAACTTGTGTTTGTTCGTTGATCATTAGATCAACTATTTGTGTAATATGGATCATGTGATTCCAATTTGTAAGACATTATGGTTTGTAATGAATGATGACTGTGATACTTAACTATTATGCCTCGCAACAACAATTTCCTGGGATTGCGATGTATGACATAATAGGCATCCGGACTTAAAAATCCGGGTGTTGACAAGTTGGTATCAGAGCTATTGTTTGACCTTAGGAGACCCTAGTTAGAAATGGACGTTCTGAAAGATTAGTTTCAAAAATGAATGAAGTATTTCTGAAAAACTTAGTCTTTGTCTTCTCTTTGAGTTCTTTGGAAAAATAAGAAGTCATGCTCTTCCTTAGAAATATAACTAAAATTTTGCCACACTTGTTCACTTCTCTAACTTAATCCTTCACTTTCGAGATGGAGCCCATGAACACGAAGTTTTACCAGCTCGGGAACGGGGGAAGCTTGGTCTTTGAGCACGACCTCAACGCCCTTTTCGACCACCTTGGTCGCCCGCACCCGGAGTTCCATGGAGTGCAGGTCAATGACCAGCCCGGAGGCGAGTTGCAGTGGATCATCACCGCTGACTTGAGGGGCAAGATGGAGACTCCCACTTCTGAGAGGATCCTCTTCTCCTTCAGGGAGAGCAACTGGCTGGACGGACTTGCCCGCGCACTTCAGGAGGCACTCGCACGCTTGTGCGGGATGAGCGGGGAGGCACTCAGGAGCCCTCGCTTTTCTCACCTCGCGAGGCGTAACTCCGCTGGAGAGCCCATGGACATGTCTCCCCACCCGGAACTGAAGCACCATGTGGAGCACCTGGACTTCATCCTGTACCACACTCAGCAGGACCTCGACCACGCGCGTGAGTACGCCAACCAGACTCACGCCCACATCATCAAGCAAGGTGAAGCCATCAAGCTCCTCAACAACGACCGCAAGACTCTCCGCCAGCAGCGGACAAAGAAGGATGCCACCATCACCCGCCTCCGCGCAAAGATAGCTGCGCTTGAGGCCACTGTCAAGGACCAGGAGGAACAGATGAAGAAGATGGAGGAAGATGGAGATGACATTCAGGGAGGAAGTGCCTTCCTGAGTGACGACGACGACTTTGAGGAAGATGAGAACACCGAGGAGGAAGACTACGAGTTCCTCGACGCTGGAGAAGATGACCATGTTGCCATAGATGTGGATGAGGATGAGGAGTAGTTCACTTGTGCACTATCGTAGGTGTGAGTTGTATCCCGCCCCATGTATCGTAGCTTGGAGAAGAAGGGTTCTTAAAACCCTTAGTGTGTTAGCTTGTAATGTGTGTTGTTTGTCATGAATGAATGTATGTTTGTGTTATCATGAAGAGACTCAAGTTTTAAACTTTTTGGACTTAAAACACAAAACAAGCCATAGATAATTTCCCTCTTATCTCATGATCTATCTCAATGCTCAGATGGCCCCTCCGGTTCGCAACGCGACTCAAGAAGCAATGATGCAGATGTTGCAAACTATGCTGGAAGGTAGAGAAGCCGAAAGAGCCGAAAGGCAAGCCAACCTTGCAGCACTTCAACAGCTTGCCAACAACAATCAAGGCCACCATGATCATCCAGGATCCAAGCTCAAGAACTTCCAGAATACCAACCCTCCGAGTTTTCAGCAAGGCCGAGGAACCACTTGATGCAGATGATTGGCTCCAAACTATGGAGAACAATCTAGAAGTAGCTGGAGTTGAAGAGATTGAGAAAGTGCTGTTTCCCACGCACTACTTAGCAGGACCAGCAAGAGCTTGGTGGACAAGCACCCGTGCCATGAACGCGGGACAGTTTATGACTTGGACTGATTTCAAACTCAAGTTCAGCAAGTACCATGTGCCCCCGGGTCTGATAAAGAAGATGAGAGATGAGTTCCGTGAACTGAAGCAAGGCCGGATGTCCGTGGTGGAATACCGCGACAAGTTTCTCACACTGTCAAGGTACACCCGGATGAGACCGACACTACCGATAAGAGGAAGGAAAGGTTCCTGAACGGATCGCATGATGAGATGCGGATCGTGTTGATCAACATCCCCTTCGCCGACCTCGAAGCCCTTGTTGACACCGCCATCCAAATGGAGGGCAAACTGCACCAAGCCAGCGAGAACCGCAAGCGCCGCATGATGAACCAGAGTGGATCAAGCCACCCCCAGAAGTATCGCCCTAGCTCAAGCGGAGGTTTCCCTCCGAGGAACAACAAGCCACCGATGCAGAACTCGCGCCCCGGTTATCAGAACCGGAGTGGAGGAAAGTCGAGGCCAGGAGGCCACTACAACAACAACAGCAACTACAACAACAACCACAACTACAACCGCGCTCCGCCGAGAGCCCCCAACCACAACAACAGCAACAACAACACCAACACCGCACCAAGGACCGGGAGCAATGCAATCCCCGTCGCGAACAAGCAGGACAAGACCACCATCACTTGCTATGAGTGTGGTGTAGTGGGGCATTACTCCAATGAGTGTCCCAAGAGGCTCGCCAAGCTCGCGAGCAACCCCGCACCACCAGCTCAGCAGCAACGCCGTGTCTCCACCGGCAAGAAGTTCGCCCCCAACAACCCGAAAAACCGCGGAGGTCGCCTCTACCACATGAACGCTGAGGAAGCCCAGGAAGCACCTGACGTGGTGCTGGGTATGTTCTCTGTTAACTCAATACCAGCAAGAGTGCTGTTTGATTATGGAGCATCGCATTCATTTGTTACAGAGGATTTTGTGTGCACTAGTAAGATTCAACCAATCAGCTTGAAACATGTCATGATAGTTCAAATACCTGGATCAACAACTAAAGCTAGAAAATTTTGCAAAGATGTACCCATCAGAATCCATGAAATAGATTTTTATGCAAACTTGATTGTTCGGGAACAAAAGGATTGGAAGTAGTCCCGGGTATGGATTGGATGGCGAAACATCATGGATTGATAGACTGCGCCAAGAAGGCCATCACCATGACTAGTAGCACCGGAATAATAATAGAACACTTGTCTGAAAAGCTACCCAGAAATTTCACCTGCAACCAAAGTGTAGCTAGGCCAACTCTGGATCAAATCAGGGTCGTTTGTCGATACCCTGATGTGTTTCCGGATGATCTACCCGGTATGCCCCCGGATCGGGATATCGAGTTTATCATCGAGTTAATCCCTGGAACAGGACCTATAGCCCAGAGAGCCTATAGCATGAACCCCGCAGAGTTAGTGGAACTGAAGAAGCAACTGGATGATATGCTGTACAAAGGTCTGATTCGACCAAGTGCGTCGCCTTGGAGATCACCAATTTTGTTTGTGGATAAAAAGGACGGTGCCACTCGTTTGGTTACGGATTATCGTAAGCTTAACGATGTCACCATCAAGAACAAATATCCCTTGCCAAAGATAGAAGACCTGTTTGATCAGCTGACCGGTGCCCAAGTATTCTCAAAGATTGATCTGAGGACAGGCTACCATCAACTGAAGATCCGAGCAACCGATATTCCGAAGACCGCCTTTACCACCAGATATGGACTGTATGAGTACAACGTTATGTCCTTTGGACTAACCAATGCCCCCGCTTACTTCATGAATCTCATGAATAAGATCTTTATGGAATTCCTGGATAAGTTTGTCGTTGTCTTCATCGACGACATCCTTATCTACTCCAAATCGGAAGAAGAACATGAGCAACATTTGGAAGTGGTCCTAGAAACCCTGAGGCAGCACAAGTTGTACGCCAAGTTTAGCAAATGTGAGTTTTGGTTGAAAGAAGTAGGATTCCTGGGACACATCTTGTCTGCAGGAGGAATTGCTGTAGATCCCGCAAAAATCAAAACCGTGGAGGAATGGAAAGCCCCAACCACTCAGACTGAAGTCCGAGCATTTCTGGGATTAGCGGGATATTACCGCCGATTCGTTGAAGGATTTTCAAGCATCGCAAGACCAATGACTCAACTGTTGAAGAAGGACCGGAAATTTGACGGGAATGACAAATGTGAAGAAAGCTTTCAGCTACTCAAGCTCAGATTAACCACAGCCCCAATATTGATCATGCCCGATGTCACCAAGCCATTTGATGTCTATTGTGATGCATCCAAGACTGGTCTTGGATGTGTGTTGATGCAAGGAGGCAAAGTGATATCTTACCTATCAAGGCAACTGAAGCAACATGAACAAAACTATCCAACTCATGACTTGGAGTTAGCAGCCGTAGTGTTAGCCCTGAAGGTTTGACGTCATTACCTCATGGGTAATCGATGCGAGATATATTCAGATCACAAGAGCCTGAAGTACATTTTCACCCAGAAGGAGCTGAACATGAGGCAGCGCAGATGGATTGAATTAATCAAAGATTACGACATGGAAATTCACTACCACCCCGGCAAGGCCAATGTGGTAGTGGATGCTTTGAGCAGACTGCCGTGTCAGTTAAACTCCATGATCGCAATAGAGCAACCAAGCCTGTACCAAGAGTTTGAACAATTCAGACTAGAGCTAGTGAGCGAAGGATTCCTCGCCAGCATTGAGCTCCAACCCACTTTGATGAGCCAGATAAAGGAAGCCCAGAAGGGAAATGCCAGCATTGACGGAATCAAGAACCAGATCGCTGCAGGAAAGGCACCAGGATTCACCGTAGATGAAGAAGGAGTTCTTTGGTACAACGAACGCCTGTGTGTACCGTCAGATTCAGAGTTGAAGCAAGTCATTTTGAAGGAAGCTCATGATACACTGTATTCCATTCATCCCGGAGGAACCAAGATGTACCAAGATCTGAAGGAACAATTCTGGTGGCACGGAATGAAGCGAGAGATAGGAAGCTACATCGCCAAGTGTGATATCTGTCAACGAGTCAAGGCAGAACATCAACGCCCCGCAGAACTGTTGCAACCCTTACAGATTCCGGAGTGGAAATGGGATTCTGTCGGTATGGACTTTATCACAGGATTGCCCAAATCTAGCCGAGGAAATGACTCCATTTGGGTAGTCATCGATAGGTTGACCAAAGTGGCACATTTCATCCCCGTCAAGACCACATACCAAGGCCCAAAGCTCGCGGAGTTATACATATCCAGAATAGTCAGCCTGCACGGAACACCGAAGTCGATTGTGTCAGATAGAGGATCGCAATTCACCTCAAGATTCTGGCAGAAAGTGCATGAAGGACTAGGAACCCGTCTGAATTTCAGCACAGCTTACCACCCACAGACTGACGGACAGACCGAGAGAGTCAACCAGATACTAGAAGATATGTTGAGAGCCTGTGTGCTAGAGTACGGATACAAATGGGAAGACTGCCTACCATATGCAGAATTCTCCTACAACAACAGCTATCAAGCCAGCTTACAGATGGCCCCCTTTGAAGCCCTGTACGGAAGGAAATGCCGTACCCCTCTGAACTGGTCAGAAGTCGGAGATAGTCAAGTCTTCGGCCCCGATGTTCTCCGCGAAGCCGAAGAAAAGGTACACAAGATCTACGAGTACCTCAAGACCGCCCAGTCAAGACAGAAGAGCTACGCCGACAAGAGACGCCGAGAGATGACATTCGAGATCGGAGATTTTGTGTATCTCAAAGTCTCACCCCTCAAAGGAATGCAGAGATTCCAACTCAAAGGAAAGCTTGCCCCCAGATATGTCGGACCATTCAAAATTCTGAGTCGCCGAGGAGAAGTTTCATATCAGCTGGAACTGCCGGAAGAGATGTCCGCCGTACACAATGTGTTTCACATCTCACTGCTTCGGAAGTGCCTAGAAGTGCCGGAGAAGACCGAAGTATTCAAGAACATCGACCACGGAGCCATTGATATCAACAAGGATCTAACCTACCGCGAAGTGCCGATTCGCATCCTTGAAGAAGCATTCGGGACCACCCGCACCGGAAGTATCAAGTTCCCGAAGATACAATGGAGTAATCACACCGAAGAAGAAGCAACTTGGGAACGCGAGGAAGACATGAAGAAGGAATACCCAGATCTCTTTAGTACCTAGTTTTCTCTAGATCTCGGGACGAGATCTTTTGTAAGGGGGAAGGGTTTGTAACATCCCAAGTTTCAACAAAAGGAACAAGAGAGAGAATTCAAGAATCCAAAAATCAGAGCCAACAAAAACTTTTTTTCATCATATAGGACTATGCATATAGCTCACCTTGTTAATTTAATTTGAGTGTGCTTTTGCCATGATGCTTGCTTATGTGTTACTCTCATTCTAAAACCCTATCAATGATCACTTGATCATCCAAAGTCAAATAAAAATAAAATAGAAAAGAAATTCTAAAAATCAACTTCACACCCACAAATGGCCTATGCCATTTTTACAAATCTTTGATCTAGGCCATTTTGGTTTGCACCATTAGTTGTAAATGGATACTAAACACTTATTAACACTTTTGAAATCAATCAAACTCAATTCAAATCAAATTTGAATCAAAATTGAGCTCACATGTGATTATGGTCATATGTGACAATTTCAGCATGATACCCACTTTGAGCCCCTGGTTTTCAACTTTCTCTTTCTACACTTGGCCAACTCTTTGCACCTCTTCCAAGATCTCATCAAGGACTACAACTTTGCTCAAGGGACCCACCTCTAACTCTGTCTCAAATTCAAATGGCAAGCAAGCAAAGTGAGGACTTTGAAACATATGTAAGATCATGTGCCAAATGTGATTTTGCATCTCAACACCATTTTGACCACCACCACCTCCATTCTACTTCTCTAATTATATGATTACACTCCACCAAAAAATTTCTCAAAATTCGAAATTTATTTTCTTGCGGGCATTACATCAAACACCTTGCTGACAGCAGTAAAAATGCAGCCCATACTGAGTTTTCACCTTGGACCAAGTCCAACTCCGGCCATCTCTGCTGCTCCGGAGCCTCACCTCACCCCTCGGCACCGGTGCCAGCACCTGCAGCCCCTCCACTTGGTCACCATGACCGTGGCAAGACCATGCCGTGGCATGGCATGAGCTCACCATGCCACTCCTCTCTCTGGTCACCTCACCACTGCACCACCATGTCTTCTAGCTCCCTCTCACTCTCCTGATCAGGCCAGACACCAGACTCGACGAAATCGTGCACCGCATTGACCGGAACGAGACGCGCCCAGACGTGCCAGTGACGCGCACGCGCACGCCAGAGCGCGCACGACGAACGCCACGGGCACGCCAGGACTGACGTCGCCCCGACGCACCACGCCACCACTTGCCTCCGCCGCTTGTCAGTCGCTGCGCCAGGACACCAGGAGATGCCCAGACACGACCGTTGGACCGCAGGAGAGCTGTGGCCGTCGTCACCGTCGACGAGAACCGCCACTAACCTACAAGCTCCCGTCAAGCTCACCGCCGCTGTAGACCCTCGTCTTCACCGCCATCACGCGCGTCAGCCTCGCCAGGACACCAGCAACCAGACCAGCCCATCCCTTGCCCCTTCGACGCCCTGGAACGACGACGCCGTCGACGACCTAGCTCCGCCCTTCGGTACTGCCTCGCCACTATAAAAGGAGGACCCCTCCCACTGATCTGAGCACACCATCCTCCTCCACTCATCCGCACAGCTCCCCTCGCCACCTCAATTTCACCGATTAGCCGCCGGAGGCCTCCAATCGCAAGCTCGCCGCCGCCGCCAGTACACGGAGCAAGCCGGAGCAGGAGGCCACCCCAGGACACGTCGCTGCTTCCATCTGCTTCCTCGTCATCGACAACCTCTCCGTCCATCGTCGCAGACCATCGCCGCGCCGCCGGTGAGCCTCCGACCCCCCACCGTCGCCGCGCCAGTAGCCATCTCTCGTCGGAGACGACGACGCTCGTCGTCCGTCCGATCCTCGCCTAATCCTACGGCGCAGACATGCGCGTACCGCTTCGATCGTTATGACCCACTGACGCGTGGGACCTGCCGTCAGACGGCCTCCTCGCGCTGGACGCGAAGTGGGCCGGCCCAAATCCTTTTTCTCTCTGCAGCCCAGCTAGTTTCCCGCGCGAGCCCACTAGTTTGAATTCGAATTTTCCAGTTAGATTTAAATTGCAATCTGATGCCAAGTTTAAAATTCAATAGGGACCAGTCTGCTAGGCCAATTTTTACAAACTTTATATTTTTGGAAACCTTAGGAAATTATCTACACAATGCCTCTGATTAGAACCCTAGATCTATTGTAGAATTAAAGTGACAAAATAAACAAGGCAGGGACTTTTCTGCCTTATAATAATTCTTAAAAATCAACCATAAATGCTTTTCAGTTAATTCCACCTCCAATAATTCACATTTCACTTATACTAATTGTTTCTACAAAAATATGCCATGCTTACTTTGAATGATCATGGCTTAGTTGATTTAAATGACTTTATGGCTATTTCTAGTCAAAGATATTATCCAAAACTATTAAGAAATCTTATGAGAGAGTTTCTCTCATTTAAATCTTGTCACCACCAATTCCAAATGAAGTAGAGACTCTGGTCAATTAGGTCTCATATGAATTGTTGGTGATATTAAATCTTTGCTATGCTAAAACTAAATAGTATGAGGTGCTCACCTCATTTAAATCATTTTCTCAAAATGATAAGTGTGAAGAGGTTGACTTGGGTCAACCTAGGTCACATATTATGCATAAGAGAAATTAAATCTTAATAAGATAATGAAAGGAAATTATTTCTCTGAATAATTCAAAGTAACATTTAAGATTAGTATGAGAGGAAATTATTTTTCTTAAATGATAAAAAGAACATATCCATCCACCCAATATTAGTGTGTGATGCTAGTTTAAAGTGTGTAGCTCATGAGTGTGCCTAGTTTAGTAATTTAGTTTGGTATGATGATTGTGTACCCCGTATTCGTATTTTAGACGCTAGTACCGAGGAGTACCAGGAGGAGGAGGAGGTCTACTTCCAAGGAGAAGAAGACCACTTTGACCAATTCCCCAACCAAGGCAAGATAATACTCTTGCAAAGTGCAAAGCTCACCATGAGCAAGGCATTACCCCATTTACTTTATGCTTATGATCCTATTTCCCAGTTTTACTTTACAAGCTTTATTTACTTTTGTTTTATCAAAGTACTTTTGATTTATGATTCACTTGATTAGGATTGGATTAGTACAAGAGTATCAAGGTTAGCCTAGAAGCAAAGCAAAATACTTAGCACCCCTCATACCTAGATGCTAGTGCTAAATTAAAAATGACTACTCTAGATGGGAACATGTGTTTATGAAATAATGATGTTGAAAACCTTGGAATGATGAATCATTTCCATTGAAAGATTTTGAAGGTGAATATGACATGATCTTGACTTGGGGAAAATGAGTAAAACTGATGATTGAGTTGGATGCGATACCTTACCAATATTAAGTACCCCCACAATACACGATTATGGGTAAGGCTTAGCTGGAAATTTATGTGTCTTAGTATGGGTTCCCTCTGAACACACGTCATAGGGGTTACGCTTGAGGCTGCCTCCGTTGTTGAGAAATGAGGTGAATTGAGGTGAATTGTACGGCCAAGCCCTGTGCGGTTCCGGGTTAACGGTTGGTTTTCACCGGGAGGCCAAGCTCATGGGGAGAGGTGCCTATACTAGGGTGTGTAAGTGAAAGGTTAACGGTTGATGATCCGCGTGCTTGATTTACGATTATTCGGGGTTTTATCACGACGGATGTAATCAAATGTTGTGGCACAAGTGTGCAGCCTCTGCAGAGTGTAGAACTATTCGAATAGCCGCGTCCGCGGATATGGACAATTGGAAAGGCCATATTGTTTCCGTCATCAGAATTTATATCTATGTGACTGGTGTTTTTGAACTTGAACTTGAATGGTGACTTGAACTTTGCATCACAACAGAGTTGTGGGAATGACACTAATGTTCCCACTTGAGTTAGTTAGCACATGAGGAGTTGTTTACGAAAAGGTTTATCAACTAAAATTGGCTTTATGCAAATAAACTTAGAGCTTAGAACACTCTCAATAGTAATGTCAGTACTTACTTTAGTATTAGATTGCGAGTACTTAAAGTACTCATGGCTTTGTCCCTGGCTATTCAAATGGCCAGAATATGAAGCCGAGCAGCAGTACGAGGATGACGATCAGCAGGACGTCTACCACAACTAGGAGCTCCTAACGTCAAGCGTTGGCCTGTGGACTAGAGAGTCCTTGTATCTTACGCTTCCGCTATGAACTTGTGTTTGTTCGTTGATCATTAGATCAACTATTTGTGTAATATGGATCATGTGATTCCAATTTGTAAGACATTATGGTTTGTAATGAATGATGACTGTGATACTTAACTATTATGCCTCGCAACAACAATTTCCTGGGATTGCGATGTATGACATAATAGGCATCCGGACTTAAAAATCCGGGTGTTGACAATGATGAACAATTTCACTCAGAATTTTATCCATCATATCATGACGACTTTCCGAGACCATGTCTGTACATGCTAGGCTCGTAAAGTTTTAACCTTGGTATTCGCATGTGCAAATCTGGCTTGCACCCGTTGTATGCACACGTAGAATCTATCACATTCGTTCATCACGTGATGCTTCGAAACGACGAGTCTTAGCAACGGTGCATACTAAGGATGATAACTTCATGGATATGCGAATATTATTAGTGCCCCAATAGTTGGAGGATTGTGACGCCTGGCGTCTTCAACCTTCATACATTCCCATAAAACTTATGAGTTTATGTAGTCTCACCAAATTATATTCTATCATCTTGTAATAAGGTCTTAGATATCACATATATCTCATACCTTGATTATTTCTGAAAACTAATTTTTCAGCTCCTTACTTTTCAAACAGATTTGAACGGAGACAAGATAACATTAGGTACTAATTGAAAACATAGCTCTTTGAATCAACAATGTGAGGTTTACTAAAAGTTTGCAATAGGACTTAATCAATTCTTGATTCTTTAACAATACGGTACCAATCCGTAAAGTTTCTTGTCAGATTTTAACAGTATTTCTATCTCAATTACAAGACTAGCGCATGGTAGAAAACGGATGCCAATACTACAAAATTAATTCAAAATACTACTCAGACTAAGTTTATGATAATTAGTTCATGTTTTAATCTAATTACTAATGAACTCCCACTTAATACAACATCCCTCATAGTTGTTAAGTGGTACACGATCCAAATCCACTACACCAAAATCGATCATCACGTGAGATGATGTAGCTTCAATGGTGAACATCAACATGTTGATCATATCATCCATATGACTCGTGTTCAACCTTTCGGTTTCCGTTGTCCCGAGGCCATGTCTGTACATGCTAGGCTCGTCAAGCAAACCCAAGTATTATGTGTGTGCAGCATGGCTTACACCCGTTGTATATGAACGTTGAATCTATCACATCCGATCATCACGAGATGCTTTGAAACGACGAACTTTTGCAATGGTGCATACGAGGGGAGAACACTTTATTATCTTGATATTAATGTGAGGGATCATCTTATAATGCTACCGCCGCGTTCTAAGCAAAATAAGATGCATAAAGGATTAACATCACATGCAATTCATATGTGATATGATATGGCCCTTTTGTCTTTGCGCCTTCGATCTTCATCTCCAAAGCACGGACATGATCTCCATCATCAACGGGCATGATCTCCATCATCGTCGGCGTAGCGTCAAGGTTCATTGTGCCGTCTTCATGGTTGTTCACCTCATGTAGCAACTATTACAACTACTTTGAAATACTAATCAACATGAAATTTAAAGACAACCATAAGGCTCCTGCCGGTTGCCACAATACAATAATGATCATCTCTTACATATTCATCATCACATTATGGCCATATCACATCACCAAGCCACCGCAAAAACAAGTTAGACGTCTCTAATTTGGTTTGCATATTTTACGTGGTTTAGGGTTTTCGAGAGAGATCTAATCTACCTACGAACATGAACCACAACGGTGATACTAATGTTGTCAATAGAAGAGTAAATTGAATCTTCACTATAGTAGGAGAGACATACACCCGCAAAGCCTCTTATGCAATACAAGTTGCATGTCGAACGAGGAACAAGTCTCATGAACGCGGTCATGTAAAGTTAGTCCGAGCCGCTTCATCCCACTATGCCACAAAGATGCAAAGTACTCAAACTAAAGACAACAAGAGCATCAACGCCCACAAAACCATTGTGTTCTACTCGTGCAACCATCTATGCATAGACATGGCTCTGATACCACTGTTGGGATACGTTGCATAGAAAACAAAAAATTTCCTACCGCGAGAACGCAATCCAAGCCAAGATGCAATCTAGAAGATGGGAGCAACGAGGGGATGAACGAGACTAACCCTTGAAGATTTCCAAAGCCTATAAGAGTAGGCTCTTATTGCTGCGGTAGACGATCACTTGCCGCTTGCAAAAGTGCGTAGAAGATCTTGATCACGGTGCCACAATCGGGCAGCACCTCCGTACTCGGTCACACGTTCGGTGTTGATGAAGACGACGTCCTTCTCCCCGTTCCAGCGGGCAGCGAAAGTAGTAGCTCCTCCTTGAATCCGGCAGCACGACGGCGTGGTGGCGGTGGCGATGGAGAACTCCGGCGGAGCTTCGCTAAGCGTGCGGGAGAGGTGGAGGAGAGAGAGGGGGCGGCTAGGGTTTGGGAGAGGGGGTGGCCGGCCTCAAGGGGTGCGGACAAGCTATGGCTCTGTGGTGGCCGGCCCCCTCCCCTATGCCCCTCATTATATAGGTGGAAGCCCCAAGAGTTGTAGTCCAAGTCTTCGAATAAGACCCCAACACCAAAACTTCCCAAAGGTGGGAAACCTACTCAAGGAGGGAGTCCTACCCAAGGTGGGACTCCCACCTTTTCCTTAGGTGGGGTGGCCGGCCACCTCGGGTGGAATCCACACGGGATTCCTTCCCCTTAGGGCTGGCCGGCCATGCTAGTGGAGTCCCTCCGGGACTCCACCTTCCATAGTGCTATTCTTCCGGACTTTTCTAGAACCTTCTAGAACCTGCCATAAATGCACCGGATCATTTCCAAACTTGGAATATGACTTCCTATATATGAATCTTATTCTCCGGACCATTCCGGAACTCCTCGTGATGTCCTGGATCCCATCCGAGACTCCGAACAAAACTTCGAACTCCATTCCATATTCAAGTTCTACCATTTCAACATCAAACCTTAAGTGTGTCACCCTACGGTTCGCGAACTATGCGGACATGGTTGAGTACTCTCTCCGACCAATAACCAATAGCGGGATCTGGAGATCCATAATGGCTCCCACATATTCAACGATGACTTTAGTGATCGAATGAACCATTCACATACGATACCAATTCCCTTTGTCACGCGATATTTTACTTGTCCGAGGTTTGATCATCGGTATCTCTATACCTCGTTCAACCTCATCTCCGACAAGTACTCTTTACTCGTACCGTGGTATGTGGTCTCTTATGAACTTATTCATATGCTTGCAAGACATTAGACGACATTCCACCGAGAGGGCCCGAGTATATCTACCCATCATCGGGATGGACAAATCCCATTGTTGATCCATATGCCTCAACTCATACTTTCCGGATACTTAATCCCACCTTTATAACCACCCATTTACGCAGTGGCGTTTGGTGTAATCAAAGTACCTTTCCGGTATAAGTGATTTACATGATCTCATGGTCATAAGGACTAGGTAACAATGTATCGAAAGCTTATAGCAAATAACTTAATGACGTGATCTTATGCTACGCTTAATTGGGTGTGTCCATTACATCATTCATACAATGATATAACCTTGTTATTAATAACATCCAATGTTCATGATTATGAAACTAATCATCCATTAATCAACAAGCTAGCTAAGAGGCATACTAGGGACTCTTTGTTGTTTACATATCACACATGTACTAATGTTTCGGTTAATACAATTATAGCATGACATATAAACATTTATCATAAACATAAAGATATATAATAATCACTTTTATTATTGCCTCTTGGGCATATCTCCTTCAGAAAACAAACTCTCAAGATCTTGATCCTCATGGCTTAATACATAAGTTAGAGTCTGGCTTATTTGAGTTCCACAAAAGAACTTCATCTTCATTTTCTTCTTCTTGATCATATCAGATTTATATCTTCAAATTGATGATTTTGATGCTAATATTCAAGGTATATATTTATCTTCATGGTATCCATACTTGAATCCAACACATGATCTACAAGCATTAGATATGAAATATTTCTTCATATAAACTCATAGAAGATATTAGTATATAGGGACTGTCATTAATTACCAAACCAGACATAGGGGCAATATACCCTTAATGGATACTATTGGTACTTCTCCATGGTGAAAACTCATGATTTGACTTTTGTGGTTAAATCAGGCGACGATGATCCTTGAACATAGCTTCCTTCCTAGAGACGTGCCATTTCTGGAGGACCTCAGTCACGGTCAGGAGGTTGCTAATGGTGGTTGTATTTACGGCTACGAGTCGTTGATCACTATGGCAAGACCTTTATATTTATTTATTTTTCCTTTTTTGGATGTGTGAATATCTTTGATGTCGGATTAGTTCTTGACAGTGTGGTGTTACATGGGATGAATTTAATTGGTATCTTCTTGATATTAATATATTTTCTTTGTCAAAGAAAAGTTCAGAGTTTATTGAGTGCAGGTTGCAAAGCATTGCTTCCATCCAAGATTAAAGATGGTACCGACATTGATATTAACAATTTACACTTTCTTGGAGTTATGCTCTTTGTACTCACATTCCTTTTGAACACTCGAATGTATGGGCTTGTCATGGTTATTTGGTGAATTCTCCTCTTGTGGTGGAGGTGGAGTACGCGTGTAGGAGTGCTTTTCTCATGCTTGTCCAACAAGTGGAATAACCACCCTTATAAGGAGGTCTTACTCTCTCTAAACTATTACTATAAAACTAAACTTTTGTCCCACCCCTTGTCATGCATGAATAGTTCAATTAGACATTTAGAATTTTTATAAATTGTGAACTTAGTTAAATGGGCTGGGCGAATTTAAGAAAAAATTCCAACATAATTTTTGCAAAAGAAAAGGTGCCTTTTGATTTGGCAGCGCGCCATGAATCTTGGAAATTCCATGAGACCATCTGTAGGAACCTTCAGATTTGAGGGAGCCTCAGCCATCAGGGTAGCATGTGATGTCTCCTTAACTCTAACCTTGTAGATAATGAGAAACTATCTTGGTCAAATATATGTTAATTCATGAGTATACTATAACACCTATGTAAAGTCATATCTTGATCTTTCATGGCTTAACACATAAGCTAGAGCACGACTTATTTGAGTTTCACATAAGAACTTCATCTTTATTTTTTCTTCTTGATCATATCATATTTATCTTTTCAAATTGATGATCTTGATGCCAATACTTAAGGTATATCTTTTTCTTTCTGTTATCCATAATTGGATCCAACATATGATCTACAAGCATTACATATGGAGTATTCCTTTATATAAAGTCAAAGAAAATATTAGTCCATATGGATTATCATTAATTACCAAAACCACATATAGAGTCGATGTTACATGGATACTATTGGGACTTCTCCGAGTGAAAATTCATGATCCGACTTTTGTGGTTACATCAGGTGGCGGCGACGCTTGGACACTGTTTCCTTCGTAGAGATATGTCGTTTTTGGAGAACCTCATTCGCGGTCAGGATGTTGCTAATGGTGGTGGTTGTATTTACGGCTGCGAGTTGCTGATCACTATGGCGGGGGCCTTTTATATTTATTTATTTTTCGTTTTTAACTGTGTGCATCCTCGATGTCGAATTAGTTCTTGACACTATGTTGTTACAGAGATCGGATGTAATTGGTATCTTTTTTAATATATTTCTTTTGTTAAAAAAAGTCCAGAGTTTATTGAGTGCAGGTTGCAAAGCATTGCTTCCATCCAAGATTAAAGATGGTATCGACATCGATATTAACACTTTACACTTTCTTGGAGTTATGATCTTTGTACTCACATTCCTTTTGAACACTGGAATGTATGGGCTTGTCAGGGTTTTGTGGTGAATTTCCTTCTTGCTATGGTGAATCTTAAGCTGCTTATTTTCGATATTTATTAGCAAACGTCAAATTGTATTATGATCTGCTGCGCGCCATGAAGCGTGGATATCCCAGTAAACCATTTGTATAGGCACCTCCGGATGAGCATCTGCTGTCTCCTTAATTCTGACCTCCCAGATAATGAGAGCCTCGGATACCAGTAAGATGGAAACGTGAGGTAGCTAGGGACATGGCGCGCGCACACGGCCGGCCAAAGTGGCCGGGAGCATCAGCATCGTATGCTAAAGCCGGCTTTGGGCTCACATGGACGGGGGGTGCCGGTGGGTGCTTTCTCGTAGATTTGGAGGAGATGGCAAGTGGAAATAAAGGCCCGGAGAGAGCATGATGTAATCCGCTTTTCCTGGGGGCCAGCAAAGGCGAGGGTAGAGCTGACCGACTGACGAGTAGAGGATCTCTCCCTTCCCTGCCGCGCGCTATCTGCATACCTCGTTATGCCCTGCAGCCTGCAGGGGAGGAAACCCTGATATCTCGCTTTCCAGGATTCCTTTTCGGTTCGGGCGAGAATGGAAATCCGTTCTCTCTGTCTGTCCTCCTTCAGGCATATGCTTGGCTGCGTATCTGCTGCACAACAGGAGATAAATAAGACCAGAATACCAGCATGATTGTGATTTTTTAAGTCAAGTTTTACTCTCCGCAGCTCACTACAAAAGAAATGATTTCGGGCGATCTGAATTTTTAGCTGAACAATCATTCATTCATGGCTAAAGTCCTTTCACTTGATTTACAGATAGAAAGATGGATTGGATTGGACGAACAAGACAACGAGTAAAGGACCATTTCATTTCGATTTTTCTTGCCTCTCTCGTCTCTCCACAGGCACACGAGCACGAACGCAGCAAAGCAGTGCGTGCGGAGGAGAATAAATTCTTCCCTGCTTTGCTTTGCTCCTCCTTTCTTCTCCCACTCCGTCTGCGAGCACCGAAGAAGTAGCATAGCAGGGCGCTCCTTCCCGGCGAAAAGCTCGCCTTTGTACGCATCTTTCACCCGGGAAAGCCTAGCTACACGCGCGCCCCGGCCGCCACTACCGTCGCCAGAGGTTCGCCACCGCACCATGGCTCTGCTTCCGGGAAGCTTCTTCTTCGGTCCATAGATATCGTCCAGCCTGCCATGCATCCGCCGGCCACCACCACGTACGCCGGCGCGCCTCCCGATGCATTTACGCCGGGCACTCCCTATCTATGCCCATCTCCAGCTCCATCATCGTCATCATCATCTCCATGATCTCCATGCACGCACAGCTTTGCCGCTTTCTGACAAAATTCCCCGCCCTTTTTGTCGAGGGGCGCTGAAAGAGAGGAGGACGCGGGAGGAAAGCTCGAAAGCCCCGGGTGGGTGGGCGTGCCCGAGCCGAATCTTGGCATTTCTAGGGATTCTGATGCCGCCGCTTTACGGTCTTTTGCTCTTGCCGGCCGAGAGGAGCGTGTCCTTGACGAGACCGACCCGCCACCACCCTCCCTCCTCTTCCCCTTCCCTGTGGCCTGTGGGGTGAAAGAGGGGAGAGAAGCTTCGGCGCTGCTTCCTCTGCTCATTGCCGCCGCTATTTATAGCCGACGTAGTACGTAGTCACACTCACTAGTCACTGCACAGCCAACTCACTGTCCTACGCCGGCCACCTCAGGTGAACCTAGTGAAGTGAGTGTGCATTGCAGCGGTACGAATTCGGGATGGATTTGAAGAGGGTATTGGACGTGGTGGAGGAGGAGGTGGTGGTGGACGGCGACGAGGAGGACCTCGCCTCCCCGGACGCCAAGCGCCGCAGAACGCTTCTCCAGTGAGTGCTACATTCTTGGCATTGTACAGAATGGTTTCAATTTTTTAGTTTGCTGGGGTTCTGAAGATACTACGTTTTGCCTTGTGCAGTAGTAGCTCGATGCAGGAGGCCATTGGCGCGCAGTATATGCAGAAACATCTGCCCAAGCTCGAACCGTTTCTGCGCAGAGTTGTAAGCACTTCCCTTTTGTTTCTGAAGCAACTACGATCATGCTTAGGCTGCAGGACAAAGAAATCTAATTAATAGTGTAATGTGTTGACTTACGAATTCAGGTGCAAGAAGAGGTGCACAATGTCCTTATCCGACACATTGATTCGGCAAACAGGTTAGCTTTCGACATATCACATATGCGCTAGCGCTGTTTATTTTCCTCACGGTTGTCTATGAATACTGAAACACTGCTAGAACTTACAATGCCAGTGTCGTAACTCGGTAGTAACAGTCCGGGTCTGGATTTGCTACTCATAATGCTGTCAAGAAACCTCTGAAATACTGGCTTATGGCATGTTACTGAATTCATGCAGCCATTGCCTAGTGCAGTGTTAGGCTTATGACCGTTTGACTGCTAATTCAAAGTACCAAAAGTGTGCACTTACACGTTCCTGACTTAAACTCTGCTTTGTTTTCCTCAGGCTTCCCCTGCAACTGAAGACCAACAGTAAAAGATACAAGCTGCAGTTCCAGGGCAACCTGCCTCAGACCCTTTTCACCGGCAACAGGGTGGAAGCAGAGAACAAGCAGCCACTTCGAATCTTTCTCACCGACGCCGCCAGCAACCAGCCGATCACCTCCGGCCCCTTGTCCTCCATGAAGGTCGAGCTCCTTGTCCTCGACGGCGATTTCAACGCCGACGAGCGCCTTGAGCACACCGAGAAGGAGTTCAGCGAAAGCATAGTCTTCGAGAGGGAAGGCAAGAGGCCGCTGCTGTCCGGTGAGGTGATCATTGTGCTTGAGAAAGGTGTTGCGTCTGTCCGCGACATCTCCTTCACGGATAACTCCAGCTGGATAAGGAGCAGGAAGTTCAGGCTCGGCGCTAGGATGTCTCGGGCGAGCTCCATCGAGGAGCGAGTGCAGGAGGCTGTGAGCAACCCTTTCCTGGTGAAAGATCACCGTGGTGAAGGTATGCCATTATTATTAGTTTCAGATTTCTCACAGACGTCGTCCTCCTGCCATGCTCTAAATTGGTTGAACTTTTATGTTTCAGTTTACAAGAAGCATCACCCTCCTGCGTTAGCTGACGATGTGTGGCGTCTGGAGAAGATTGGGAAAGACGGTGTTTTTCACAAAAAGCTCGCTGACTATGGAATTCACACCGTTCAAGACTTCCTCAGGAACTTAGTCATGGATCAATATGGACTCCGCGGGGTAAGAAGAATAGCCTGCCTCTTTTTACCAAGTTTTCTGCATTAGGTTCAGTGTTTCTTAATTACGTACTAGTATGATGTACATGTTCTCATCAAGTGTACTATGGTGCATGCCATTTTCAGTTACTCGGCAGTGGAATGTCGAACAAAATGTGGGAGTCGACCGTGGAGCATGCCCGGGAATGCGTCCTGGACGACAAGCTCTACTCCTACTGCAGCGGGCACGGAATCATTCTGCTGTTCAACTGCATCCATGAGATCATTGGGGTCGTAGTCGGGAGTCACTGCTTCTCCTTGAACGCTCTCAACGAAACGCAGAAGGTAATTAAATATCAACAATATACGGCAGATGTACACAGAACAGTTCATTTCGAACAGATAAATCTGTCTGAAGAATAAATCGACTATCATAATTCATAAATAACAACATCATCGTTGTTGCAGGCACTGGTGGTGAAGCTGCAGCAGGACGCTTACAAGTTCCCGAACCGCATCGTGGAGTTCAAGGTGCAATCCCAGTCTGCCGAGCAGTCGCCGACAGCGCAGGCCCCGCCGATGCCAGGTCCAGCGATCACACAGATCCCCGGCCTTCCTCAAGGTGTTCATTGCTTACCATCCATCAGGTGTTTGTTGGTTTCATCCTGAGACCTAACTAAGGTCAAGCACGCATCATCTAACACTCGCTTTTCTCTTTGATCAGGGGAGCCAAACCCGCGGTATCATGGCCTGCTGAAACCACTGCCACTGAACGAGACCCTGGAGGATGTTCTGCAGGCAACGACGGGCGCCAGCCACCACCATCACCAACATAGCGAGCCCTGGATCACGAACAGCTTCGACGCCAGGGACCCATTCGACATGCTGCAGTTCAGTGGCTCGTCTCAGCCCTGCGGGATGCTGCTCTCCAGCACCGGGGCTAGGTTGTGATTGATGGCATCACGAGCTTTGACTGCTTCTGGCTGATCTGAGCTCGGCTAACTGTCTGCTAACACTCACAGGTCGTTATTTGTTTAGGGGGCGTGCGTGCAGAGAAGGAAATAAGTAGGTAGCGTAATAGGATTGGCAGGAAGTGAGATCGTGTATTTCGTTTTTGTTTTGTGACCTGTGATATTACTCTGGAGTTTCCTAATGCTATAGGATCAGGAAGCTCCTGTGTGCAAAATGTGCTTTTGTTCCGCACTAGTGCTTTCTGCTTAGACCTGTAAACTGTAATCTTTCTCTGCTCACACAGGACAGTGAAAAGAAATTAACCTGCAATCTTTCTCTCCTCACATGGGCCTACCTTGCACACTAGTAGAGGTTAAGAACATGATTTGATGTTTCGGCTCTGGCCATTGGAATTAAGGGGCGCGTTTGGTTACCTCGGCCGGATTTTTTGCATCACGGTGTAGGTTTGGGCTGTTATTTGGTAGCCTGGGTCGACATTTTTGGCCCAGCAGAGTTTGTTTGGTTATATACGAGCCCACTTTTAGCCTCACCACTTATCACATGGTGGCCTTACATCTCACATCCTCACCTATCACAAAGCATCACGCCGCCGTTCACAATCTTCATGTCGGCGATCACGAAGGCTGACACCACCATGTCAACGCTGGTCAAAACCATTACCACATCCCCGACCACGAAGACGAAGATCACCATGACACCGTCGGTCACGCCGGTCACAAGCATGGGCACGTCATCGACCATGAAGATGAAGACCACCATGGCACCGTCGTTCACGCCGGTCACAACATGACCACCAAAACGAAGACAACCATGATGCAGCCAGTCACGCCTGTCACAAGCATCACCATATCGCCGACCACAAAGACGAACACCACCATGACACTTCTGTTGATGCCTGTCACAAGCATCATCATGTCATCGATCGCGAAGACGAAGACCACCATGACACCGCCAGTCACGCAGGTCACAAGCATCACCACGTCGCCGACCACGAAGACAAACATCACCATGACACCGCCGTTCACGCCCGTCACAAGCATAGCCATGTCGCCGATGACGAAGCTGAATATCACCATGACACCGTCGGTCATGCCGGTCATAAGCATCACCACGTCGCCAACCATGAAGATGAACATCACCATGCATCCACCAACATGCATTATCACCTCTCACTTCTCACATATCATCACCACGTCCCGTCCATGAAGATGGGAAGCTAAGGAGTTGAGGAAAAGTACTCCAAACTATACTCACACATACGTACACTAGCGAGTCATTTATTTATCCGTCTATGTCCACTAAAACAAAAACTTTTCAACATGAAAGTCATGCGGAATGGTGAGGTGAACTCACCCATCAAAAGAAACTTCAAACGGTTGAGCGTGGGCGACAAATTTGGCAAAATTCGGTCAAAATTTTATACATGAAATTGACGATTTACGACTGACGAATCTCGAAACCGGTTGTGGGAATTGATTCATATCACACGCATCTTTTTTATGTACAACTTATTTTGATTCAGACTATGTTTGTGTTGATTTGAGCAGAGAGTGTGTGGAATAGTATAAGGCAGAGTGAGCTAAGCAAGAGTGCACATGTTGCATCTAAAGAAGTGGGGTTTCTCCACAGCCTGGCCGAAGGATGCTTTGAGAACCGATTTGTGCAACAACGCAATTCGGCCCAGGCAACCAAACAGATCGATACGAGCCAAAGGGCATACAGCCTACCAAACGCGCTTATGTAATAGCATGTTTATCTCATTTGCCCCGACCAGAAAATTAGAAGGCAAACCTTGCACACTAGTAGAGATTAAGAACATGTTTTGATGTTTCGGCTCTGGCCATTGGAATTATGTAGTGGCATGTTTACCACATTTGCCCCGACCAGAAAATTAGAAGGCAACGATGCCTCAAATTTTGAAGGATCTCAGCTATTTTGTTTTGAACCATCAGATCAGAATTCGTCCCCTCCTTCAAATCACCTACACCGCACCAAGACCGTTGCGAATACTAGCCCCCAACCACAGAGCCAATACTCTCACATGATAAGGCGTTTCAAGAAGGGTAACCTACCAACATAAAAGACATCACCATATTTCAACATTCACGCATGCTTTCTGTCTTCCTCGCATCTTGCTTGCAGTGTCATCAGACAGCAGCATGAAAACAGCTGTTGTACATCATTCTGTTATGATATGAATCAGTGTCCACTAAAGAGTTTCAGCCTACCACAAGCCAGAGTTGCGTCACTGTATCCTCACATATCAGATGTACAAGTGATGGATGAAAAATGCAGCTAAAGCCAACACAGTTAAACATGTAATGCAGCAGTAACTTGGATATAAAACATTAGTTGGCCCAGTTCCATATAAAACACATTCCAAAGCAGCATCGAGAAGCCTAGCTGTCGCTTTCTCAAACATTTTTAGGCTAGCCATTTCACTTTACATGCTAAGTTACACAAAAGAAACTTAGTCTTGAAGTTCCGGTAGCCATCTTCTCAGCGCGAATGGAAATTTCATGAGCGCCATTGGTAGACTCCAAGCTTGTTAGTAGCCCAATATCTTCAGTTCAGGCTAGAATACTGTTAGTTTCACCAAACGATTCTTTGGTCCAGCAGCAAACAGTTTATTCTCTCCTTTTACATCAAACAGAAAACTGAACCAGAATCTACTTCTCATGGACAAGGACCAGGCCTGTTGGTATTTTCAACTGCATGCAGTCGAGCGGCTAGATCTTTTACCTTCCATCGCATCCTTCTTTTTCCTACATCCTGAACAAAGATAAGGACCAGCCCATGGTGTTGACGGGGCAGAACTGTAACCTCCTTCATTATCAGTTATTAAATCTTCGAATGGCACTTGGTCCACTTGGCAGATCGCGCAGCGGAATGGGGGCACATTTGCTTTTGATGGAGAATTCCTCCCCAACCTGCGAAAACTAAGGTGTTAATGTGCAGTCAAAAGGCCTAAAATGACAGTGAACATTCCATGAACTATCAGATGACATTCCTTAAGCAAAAAAAAAAAAAAGAGTCAATCAGCAATATATCTCAGAAGGCAGGAGATAAATTGTACCAGAAGCAAGTGATGAGGACATGAATTTATTATACAGGGAAAAAAAGGATAGCCAAAGTGAGACGATCCTAGCAGTAGTGCAGTTTGTGCATTCCAATACTAACCATTCTCACAAACCTAACCTTCTACCGACAGTGAGAAAAGTAGGGTAGTTCAGTAGTTATATAATCCACTCTTCCAGACCACCTACTAGGCTACTATAGTACTACTGCAAGACAAATGCAAACTAAGAAAGGTGATATTCTATTGCATGACATAAGTTCTATTACTGGAAGAAACATGACCTCGAAATTAATGTATCCAAATAGAGGTCATCTCAAAATCCACGTTGGCTATAGGCAGCCAGAATTTCATGAGCAATATATTTTTAGCATATTACTTAGCTTTTTTTGACCCTGGTTTACATTTCTAATACTCTATTAATTTTCAAATAATAAAGGAATATTTAAGTGATGCAAAATTAAAATTAGAAGTTCTGAAAACTAATTCCTCAAGGATAATCCTACGTCAGACATACGCAAAGGAACATAACTGAAAACTCCACAAAAAAACAGAAAATTTGTCACCATGAATGTGAGTAGATATTTTTCAAGTACACTAGACATACACCTAATTAAAAGAGTGAAAATAGGTCTAGTAATTCAATAGCACCAAACATAAAGGCATGGCCAGTACCCAGAACACAGTGCATAATGTCAATTCAAGAAGAACTTGTGTGATGTTGCTTTACTGCTTTTCATGAAATGTTAGATAGCTAAAGATGAGATTGAAGAATTGACAGAAAAAAAAACACTACCAAAGCTAATCAGGAAAAGTTCAATTAGAGTGGACAGAGCCACCTGTTCTGCGCCATCCAGAAAAATTTATCATACATCATCAAAACAGACCAGGAACAATGAGATAAAAGTGAAGTAAAAGAAACTTGCGCAATAACAAACTAAAAAATTCACAGTTAGCAGCGAGACCACACCACCCTGAGTGTCCAGGATGCATCTGGAGTCTCCGACCGACGCCACAGTGACAGTGAATCCGTCAATGACGACCAAGGTCGCCGTCGTCCCAGACATCTCACCTGAGTCAGTTCACAACGTCAGAATATTGGCAGCCAGGTTAGCCAACGGCGGCATTACAAGCATCTCGCAGTCTCACCCTTGCGCTGGAAGTCAATGTCTGTCTTGACAAAACCCGCCACAAGCGCGCGCGGCAGCACCTGCAGCCAGTCGTCGCGGCTGATACCCTGCGGCACGGCGCTCATCACGTCCTCCAGCAAGTGCTCCTTGCTGAACACCGCCGCCGACACGCCATTGTGCCCGTCGAACACCTACAGTCAGACAGATCCAAGAAAACAAACATGGCCTTCTTAGGTAGCCGAGCCCGAAAGAAAACAAAAGGGAGAGCAGCGAATCGGATAGAGCACGTACGGCGAAGACGGAGAAGGCGGAGCAAGGGTCACCGGGGACGCGGAGGCAGTCGGGCTTGACGAGGAAGTGGTCCTCGCCTCGCTTGGCGAAACCGGAGTGGCCGAACCGCACGAGCGGGCGTTCGGAGCCGCCGCCGCGGAGCTCGCGGCCGATCAGTGTTGCCAGGGGTAGCGCACGGGGCAGCTTCTCCTCGATGGTGTCGCTCTCCATCACAGACACCGGCAGCAGTCCTAGACGAGAAGCATCCCCCAAAGAACCCACTCAAATGGCACCATTTCTTGGGCGGAAAACCTCTGGCCCGTAGCTGGATCTGAGATTGCGCGACGCGTCCTCCTATTTGGGGGCAATGGCGCCGCAATGCGGACGGCGGCGAGCTGGGATTTTGGGGAATTCGGCGGAGAGAGTAAAGGAAGAAAAGACGGGAAGTGCGGAGAGGATTTTTGTCCGCCGACTCGAGGAAGTGCCCAGGTTGAGAGCATTCTTGTGATTTAGAAGGGGGTTTGGTGCAAATACTTCAAGCTAAAAAACTTAAAATAAAGAGTACGTGCAAGCTTGCAGGTGGGCAGTTGGACTAGTGCTGGTCGTCTACAACTTTTGGATTAAGAAACATGTGTCCACACCTTGATTTACTCCTGCTTGTCTGTCTGACTGCCAAAGCATCTAGTATGTGTTTTCTCCCCACAAAAACAAAAGCAATGGTTGCCACTTGCAAACTAAAATGGTCACTAATAGTTTTGGTGTGTGCATGAACCATGCTACAGTTACCAAAATCCCTCTGTGGCACTCTGACCGCGTAGTCGCTTTGTCCGAAGTGAAGCACTCGCCCCGCGCGAGACAATTTCATGCCGCATCGCTTCATCTTCATGTTCAGACAACCGTCCACTATTCTGTTTAAGGCAACTGGTCTTCGCGTCGGCTTTTCCTTCGATTTAAGAAATATTTTGAATCGTTAAATCTCTTTCCCCTCCGCCCGTTGCTTCCTCTTCTCTATCTCCGGGCATTCAGCTACGGTGGAGACCGCAATTTTTCGCAGGGAAGAGCGTGGGGTCATCTCCAACTTGTGCTCTTTTCCGGCGAGCCGTTGAAAGGATCGGGGAATCAAATCGACGGTCTATTTATCCAGATATGGCGGTAGACAAACAATCGATGATGGATTTTTCTCTCGGAGAGGTTCGTTCTTCTACAAATCGATTGATGTAAGTACTATTTATTGTCGCATGTGTTACTGGTTTTAGGGTTTTTGTGGCCGAGTGTGGAAAGCCGGATACGTTCATGCACTTGGTTATCCATTGACCTAGTTCATCGGCGTTTCATGACCACGGAATGTGCACACGTGCACACCGAAGGTCGTGCCTAATTTTAGGATTAGCAACATCGCCCATAGGTCAGCGGTCGACCTGAGTTTTCAGGTAGAAGTCTGTTGTTGAATCTCTCATTAGCGTAATGTAGTGTTTTTTGTGTGGTTGTTGTTGTAGGTTATCTCTTATCCACTGTTATTGTTTTGCAGATTGTGATTGGTCAAAATTGTTGCGTTATAATTTTGTATGACTTTAGTTGTTCTATCAGTTGGTGTGGCTTGATATGTTCACCAACTTCTTGGGTTGATTCCGTGTTTGCTTCTCTGCATATTGTGTTAGATTATTATAGTTGGTTAAAATTATTATGGACGATTGATTGCGTTGAACATATTGTCAACATTCTAGTTGAATTCTGATATCAATATGTTCTGCTCTATTGCTTTGTCTTCTAAAATACACTGTTGTTTTGCTTACCTTTTTTGTTTATTTGTTTCTTGATTCATTTTTGTTAAGGTGTTTATAATGTTGGGTTGTTTCCTCTATTGTGTTTGTAGACTCCTATTTGATGGATGACAACAAGAAATATATCTGTGATCAGTTAGCGGTTTGCAAAATGCCGAATGCCAGTGAGCGGCATGTCCTACGACTAGAGCAATTGAATCCTTAGACCTGAGGTGGTTGCAAAATTCGACATGTGGACTAGCCGACTTTGACGTTGCATAATTGATAGCTATAAAGTAAGGTGACTCTTGGACAAACTCCAAAGAAATTCGCGTGACGTGGATGCACCAAGACGAAATTTTCCCCTTCAACTCGTTGAGATATTCTATGGGACCTCTCATGTGATATGATTCGAAGCGTGACCATGCATAACTCGATTAATTATTAATCAAGGTTGTGCGGCTAAAGTGTTAGTTGAACAGAATCATGTATCAATAGGAACAAGAAAAGAGAATCAAGTCGGCATTGGCATGTCGAGTCACACACCTACGGTTTACCACCAATATCGTGAGTCAAAGGGACTAAGTCAAAATATCACATTGATAGCCTACTCGTTTTAACTGGTAGCCGCTATGCTTTCCTAGAAGCATATACGTCGACTAGCATTCCTCGGGCGACTCCGCTTTGAGCGTGACTTGGGCACAAAGTGCGACTCAAAGTGTGGTTGGCTTACTACATGCCTATGGGGTCACACACTAAAGAGGTTGTGACTGGGTGGAAGAATATTTCACCTAACATGAAACCCAGTTGGGTCAGACACAAACCAGGCATGGATAGAGACAGTCGGTCGGACCCAAGTTGCTAGGACTAAGGTTTTGGGGTGGGGAACACCTAGGGTTGTCCCATCACCCATTCTCTTATAAGGAGGTGTGTGGGGTCCCGGACTAGCTGTCCGAAACACCCATTATGCATACACATTCACGATCCCACGATTAGTGTGTCGTGAAGGCATAACCGAACTGGTATCAAATACATCATCCATTACAGTACCGAATAAAAAGATTACAACAGGTCACATTATCAATACTTACATAAGAGCCATAATGGTAGGGATCATCAACCACACAGCGGAAATACTTCAGACGAAAGCGTTCGCATGGCCCGAGTCATGCCATAACCCTACAGGCAACTGACTGGGAGAACGTTCCTAGCTCGCATATACGTCGCCAACTCCTTCTTCATCTGTCGAGTTCCACCAAGTCTGGCCAAGTAAATAGCCAGGGACAAAACCATGAGTACATTATGAATTGTACTCGCAAACCACCTTAGAGAGAAGTAAAGGATATGCATATTTGGCAGTAGCAAGAAGCGGGAACTATTCTAGGGTTACAAGGAGTTAGAGATAGTTCCTCTCGAGAATATGACACCTCTATATCTTTATTGAAAACCTTTTTGAAAACAAGTTTCTTTTGAAGACTAATAGGTAGGGCTGACCCATTTTCCTTTTTGGCCATCTCAATATGACCAAAACAACTTTTCCAGTTTCCACCGTACCTTTCAGGTACATTTCCACCAGTCCCACTGGTATCATTTCCCAAAACATTTTTGAGAAAATACTTTTATAAACCAAAACTCTTTAGTGCTAAGCAGCAGCCTTCCCAACCATCCATAATCGCGAACACGGCTATTCGAATAGTTTTCACTCTGCAGAGGTTGTACACTTTCCCCACAAGATCCGTAAATCCGCCGGGATCACCCCTGGTTCGCCATGCGTCACAACACGAGGCTCGGATAACCAATCACAGTTTTTCGCTTGCTTGCCTTAGCCTAAGACATGCCGAATGAGTTGTACCTACCAACGCCAGAGTCCAGGATGCCATTTACCCAGGAGTTGTAAAGTCCTCGACACACCCGACCCTCCGAAATGCCATCCAACCACTTAGGCATCTTTCAATGGGAGCTCATATGTTGTACCCCGCGTACCTGAACAGGCAAATGTGATGCGTCCCTTCTCATGGGAAGAATCCGGGTCGAAGCATCCTTGGTCGGACTGCCACTACACTTGCAGTACTCAAACTAAGGCGAGACAAACTACTACGCTACGCCCCGTGACCACTTTGGGGTAATATGGTTGCACTGTGTTTTAGTACGGGTGAATACTTAGGCGCTAAAGTTTTTGAAAACATTTTCTTTTCATCCACTTGCCTCCATCAACTTTTTTTCCAAACCTTTTTGCCTTCCATAAAATCACACTTGGGCAGGGCTACCCCATTCCAAGGTTTTCAAAAAAAAACTTCTTTTCTTGAAAACATTTTCACAATCATTTTTCCAGGGCTCCCAACCTATAGTCCACTCTTCTTGAAAAATGGCGACGAGAATAGGGTGATAAGCACCGTATCAGTAATAGGGGTTTGATTAGTAGGTACCAACAAGGGCTGCACCCTAAGGGTGGAATTAATAAAACTCCGAGTGGCAATAACCACTCACATAAATAAATAAATAAACCATGCACTTTATAAAACTGCTAGTAATGCAAGAGTAAGATAATTAGGATGAGATATGCATCAAGATGTGGCTTGCCTTGGTTCGCTATTTGTCCCTGGACTTCATCTTCACGATCCATCTACCCTTCCTTCGTCTTCGAAAACTCCACCACGATCCTCTCATCCTTCTCCGATAGTTTTCGCATTCTAACGTCGCAAAATAAAAGAGAAGGCAATCAATCCCTAGGCATGACATCAAACCACACAACAACACACAACATCCAACCACTAATTTATAGACATTAAACACATCAAGTAATAACACCTATGGCAAGATGGTCATCTTATCTACAAAAGGTCCAGTTTTACCGTTGCTAGAAAAAGCCTTAACATAACATCTATTAACTAAAAGGGCTCTGCCTCACACCAAGACATAACCCACACAGATATGGTAGGTAATGACTTTTGGAAACAACCAGAAGGTGCCTGGTGTCAAAGTTCATTACAAAACATTTTAAACAAATACAACCCAATTTCCCTATGGGTAAATAAGCACTAGCATCAAATTAACAAGCCACTCCATAATAATGCACATAAAATTTTGGTAAAAACACAGAGAGTAAAGCTTGATTGTTTAAAGCTACAGAAATTGGATTCACTAAATTTGGGTTTTAAAAACAAAAGTTATGATTTTTATAAAACCAGAAACGACTTAGGAGCCAATTAAATGGCCTAAATCTTTATGTGAGTCACAAACATGCATGCAGCACACCTGCTGGAAGCTACCGACGTGTAGAACACACTTGCACTGGAATCACACAGAAATAAATTTTTAAACAATTTTAAAGAATTAAACAACACAGAAACTAGGCCAATCCAATTCCTGGCAAGCACCAAAACACAATAAGCCAGAGACAACCATACCAATGATATCTGCAACCATATGTGACCTAACAAAACTAGTTTGGCATTTTTCTGAGCTATAAAATAATTACCACACATTTTTTACTAAAAGGCACTCTTGTTTGGTTATAAAATCCCCAGAATTAAAATATAGGTCACCAAAATATTTCCTCTGACCTGGATACATCCTAACATGATATCTATCAGGGGGGGCTTGGTTTTGTTGCAAAATAAGTTATATTTTTCAATATAAAAATCAATAAAGGACCTACTAGCCAGATTTAGGTTTCTAAACCACACAAAGTCCAGGAAGCTCTTGCTACTCTAACCTATGCCAAAATGAAGCCACTGAGATATACTTTCTAGCAAAATTGACCTCACTGAGAAAAGATAACCAGAGCTCTCACAAATAATTAAACTCTACAGAAGCAATATTTCAGAAAAATAATTATCAGCACAAAATTTTAATAGGAAACCACATGCATGCAACTGTAGGTGGTTAAGAATTTGTTTAATAACATAAGGAAATTTGAATCGAGTGAAAATCATGTGTGAGGAATATTTGGTGAATTAAAACTGAACTAGATCTAGCAGCAAGAATTAATTTCAGAAAAAGAACAAGGGACGAGCTGGGCCGAATCAATGGATCTGGGGCCGACCGATAACCAGAGCTCTCACAAATAATTAAACTCTACAGAAGCAATATTTCAGAAAAATAATTATCAGCACAAAATTTTAATAGGAAACCACATGCATGCAACTGTAGGTGGTTAAGAATTTGTTTAATAACATAAGGAAATTTGAATCGAGTGAAAATCATGTGTGAGGAATATTTGGTGAATTAAAACTGAACTAGATCTAGCAGCAAGAATTAATTTCAGAAAAAGAACAAGGAATGGGCCGAATCAATGGATCTGGGGCCGACCTGCGGATGAATGGGGCTTCAAACAGCCTGGGCGGGGCCCGGCGGTTGCTGGCCATGCATGCAAGCGGGTCCTCCTCCCTCGCGCCCGCGCGCTCGCTAACATCCGCTTCACTGAAGGATTATCTTAAGCGGGCCTCTGTTTGCGGTCCAACTTTTACTCTGCGGTTCGTTTGTTCTGGGCCGTGTTTCCGCGCGTTCGAGCCCATGGTGCTAGTATTGGTGAGAGCTGGGTATATAAACCGGTGGGAACTCATCCAAACTTCCGAGGTAGGACTATTGGATGTTTAGTTCGGCAACGGGTCGTCCTCCCTGGCGCCCGCGCGCTCCCTACCTGTTGTTTCGCTGAAGAGCGCAAGGATCGCTTGGTTGGGGCTTAGATTCTCTGGCGGCCCATTTACTAACTAAGGATTCGCACGGCCCTTCTCTTACTGGGCTATTGACTTTTATTCAGGCAGCTCGTACGGAATTTGAGCGAGGCAGCTATTTAAGCTGGTCATATTCTTCCTGGCGCGGCGAGGTGGGACTAAAATATGGACTGTAGACGACGCTGCCTCCCGCATGGCTGTGTCAGACACTCAGACCTTGCACGATTTTTGTACGCGGGACCGATCCATGCTGTTGGTGCTACGCGCTGCTCCGCCTTGCTTGTTGCTTGCATGGAAAAAGCAGTACGTGCTTTTGCACACTTGCTTCAGCTGGCCGTCCATTTTTTCCACCACCTAGCTAGCTTAGCTCGGCTGTGCACACAAGTAGTCAAGTACGCACATGGATGCACTTTTTTTTTTTTGGCGTGGAGCTGACACGCACATGCACATACGTGGTTCCACTCAAGTTGCTATTCAAGTAACCTTCAAGCCCATCTTCACCTAATGCTACTTTGATGTTTAATGCTCTCAGTTAATTAGATGTCATATATTATACCAATATACTTAACATAGGAAACACAAAAATAGCGTTCGAGAAAGAACGAACTCGTCGGAACATTTTTTTTGAACTAACGGTAACTACTACTCCCTCCGTCCCGTTTTAATTAACTTAACCGTAATTTTGCAAAAAAAACCCTGTCGTTTCTTACTGCCTACCCGCACATCCTCGTCGTCACGAATCAGACCCAGCCCAACCGCTCCGCTCCGCAGCCGCAGGTCATCCAGAGCGATCCAGCTCCCGATCGTAGGAGCGCCTCCCGTCGACCAGTCTCCCGTTGACGCCCTTGCCGGGAGCGGGAGGGCAGCCCATGGCGAGCCACAGCATGGCACAGCCGATCGAGTAGCCGCCCGCCTCCGCGCGCCTGGCGGCGATGCTGACCACCTCCTCCGCCGCCTGGCCGACGACGATCTCGTTGGCCTAGTATTCGTCGGACGACGATGATCCCTGCTGCTATTCATACGCCTCCGTTTCCCTCATCGATCCCAGCTGGATCCATCGCTCGATTGGCGAGCTGGTGGAATTGATCTCACGGAGAGTAGATCTAGGGAGTCTGTTTTAAAATTTGAAATTGTATAGGACGGGAATGTAAAAATCAATTTCTGAAGCGTTTTTTCTCCCCCAAGTTAATTAAAACGGGACGGAGGGAGTAGATGTTTTCAAAAGTCAGACCATGCAAGCATGGAACGAAACATTCTCGACAATTCTCCTCAACGCTGTTTTTTTTCCTCTGATGGACGTGCATGCACACACTACCATTTCTTCCTTCTGTGTCTATTTATACTAGTCTCTAGTAGGAAAAAATGACTACACACTGGGGAACAAAAAATTAACATCAGTTGGGAACAACATCCTAGACGGAGGGGAACATCATCGTAGATGGAGGGGAACAAGAGCTTATACAGAGGAGAACAACATCCTAGACGGAGGGGGACATCATCCTAGATGGAGGGGAACAACGGCCTAGACAGAGGAGAACAACATCCTAGACGGAGGGGAACATCATCCTAGATGGAGGGGAACAACGGCCTAGACAGAGGGGAACAACCTAGACGGAGGGAACCAACATCCTAGATTATTGAGGGGAACACTATCATAGACGGAATGGAACAATAACCTAGATGGAAGGGAACAACAACCTAAACGAAGGGGAACAACATCCTAGAAGGAGGGGAACAACAACCGAGATGGAGGGGAACAACATCTTAGACGGAGGTTAACAACATCCTAGACGGAGGGGAACAACGGCCTAGATGGAGGGGAACAACGACCTAGAAGGAGGGGAACAATGACCTAGACGGAGGGGAACAACATAGCCTAGACGAAAGTGAACAACATTCTAGACGGAGGGGAACAACAACCTATATGGAGGGGAACAACATTCTAGACGAAGGGGAACAACATTCTAGACGGAGGGGAACAACAACCTATATGGAGAGGAACAACGGTCTAGACGGAGGGGAACAACAACCTAGGCAAATGGAAACAACATAGCCTAGACGAAGGGAACAATATTCTAGACAGAGTGGAATAAGAGCCTAGATGGAGGGGAACAACGCAATCTACACGGAGGGCAACAAAAGCGTAGCCGGTGGGGAACACCCTAGAAGGAGTGGAACCACAGCCTAGGCCACGCGGGGAACAACAATCTAGACGGAGGATAACAAAATCCTATACGAAGGGGACCAACAACCTAGACAGAGCGGAACAATAACCTAGACGAAGGGGAACAATAGTCCACCCAGTGGGGAACAACATCCTAAACGGAGAGGAACAACAAACTAGAAATGGAGAACAACATCCTAAACGGAGGGGAGCAAAACCATACTAAGATGGAACAATTTGGAGGCATATGATGAAAACCATAAAGGTTGAGAGGAACATTACCATTTATAATGTGAACGCAACATGGAGTTATATGAGGAATGATAATATAAGTTTAGTGAAACAAACTCATTATAATGGGAAACAACTTAAGGCATGTAAAAGAACAACCCATATTTTACGGGTAACAAAACCATTTATAATGAGAAGCTACCTTATAGGTTGAGGGGATAGAAACTGTAATAATGAGGAACAAAAACGAAATCATATAGAACAATAAAATCATGAAAAAACATGTTTTTGAAATAACACAAAAAGAAAGAAATACATGAAAAGAAGAAGAAAATAAAAAGAATGAATAAAGAAAATAAAAAGAAATAGAAGAAGAAACATATAAAAAATAAAAGAAGAAAAATGGAAGAAGAAAAAGACATGGAAGGACAAGAGCAAATGGAGAAATAAAAGAAATCTAAAAAGGAAAAAAGAAAAAATGAAAAAAAAATGAAAAACATTCAAGGAAACAGCAGCGCGTGGTAGAAAAAATAAGTACGGAGTATGTATTCCTTTGTGCTTCAGCACGAGGGTTCGATCCCCCAGTTTAGCATTTGTCTTTTGCTCTTTTCCAACGAAATCAGGGAAGCAAATAAAAAAACTATAGAGCTAAATGGGCCAAGCCCAGTACGGGAATTTCTTCAGCGAAACGATACTCGCAGGCGCGCGCGCGCTAGGGAGTCGTTTCCTCGGCAACCCCTGTTCGCTTCGCTGAAGGATCGAAAGCTTGGGCCGGTCAACTAGCGCGGCCCAATTCCTTTATTCGCATCGCGTTCACGTGATTTCGTTTTCTGTCCGCTTCGAAGGAGTCGATCACATCGCTGGTAGCGACTACATCCCTTTTGGTCAGCTTTTTCCCATTCACGTACGAAAAGTAACGGAACAATACAACGGCTATACAATTTGTTTTTTTCTCCGGGCAAAAGGTATGAGGCTATTTATTAGACTGCACGTTGGGTGTCCAGCTCACAGTAGCTTTGCCTCCCGTAGCTAGCTAGCTAGGTTGCTTTATTTTTTTTCCTTTCATTCATGTGGCTAGCTTAGGGTCACTATATTTATTAGGAAGCTAGCTGATTTCTATCTTGACATGTACCTAGACGAAAACGTAGGGGAACAACAACGTATACGGTGCGGAACAACTATCTACACAGCAGGAAACAACTATCTACACGATAGGGAACAACTATCTACACCGTAGGGAACAACTATCTACACCGCGGGGAACAACTATCTACACGGCAGGGAACAACTATCTACACCGCGAGGAACAACTATCTACACGACAGGGAACAACTATCTACACAGCAGGGAACAACTATCTACACCGCGGGGAACAACTATCTACACATCAGGGAACAACTATCTACACGACAGGGCAAGGAACAACTATCTACACCGCGGGGAACAACTATCTACACGACAAGGAATAACTATCTACACGGCAGGGAACAACTACATCAGCAAAACTGGGAACAATTTGGACGATGAGGAACAACTATATTAACAAAAAAGAACCATAAGAAATTATATTAAAAATGGAAAAATAAAAGAATGAAAAGAGAAGAAAAATAAATAAAGAAGGAAAAGAAAGAAATCACGACCGAAGAAAAAAAAGGCAATGAAGCGTAAACAAAAAAGGAATTGGTGAACCTCACCTAATCTGTAGCGACCGAGGAATCCCAGGAAACTCACGTGGTGACGTTCGCTGCAGTATCGAGGAGTTGGCAACGATAGATCGTTTTGATAGAAGTTGAACTCCTTCGGGCGACGACACAACCAAACTGGGCTGGCCCACTCATGCGCGCTCTTCAGCGAACCGGTACTCCCTAGCGCGCGCGCTAGGGAGCAGTTTCCATGCAAGCGGGCATGCATGCACGCGGCGACGGCGCCCGACGCGCTCGCCCGCGTCGACCAGTAACGGGAGGCGCCACCGTGAGCGGGCGACGGAGCGGAGAAGAGGCTCACCGTGGGAAGGCCTGGAGTGGTCGGCGCACAAGCTGAGAGGCGGCGGTGCTGGAGGCGCTTCCCCTGCCATCACAGACGTGGAGACGGAGCTCAGAGTCACATGCGCAGATGAAGGCGTGTCCCGCGACCTCACGGCCGGGAAGAAACCCGACGTCGACGGCGTTCCTTTGACGTCCTGGTTAGGAAGAAAGAGGCGACGGTGAGGCATCTAAGGAGAGGGTCAAGTCAAAAGAAGGAGAGCAGAGAGAGAGACGGAGGGCGATGACAACTTCATGCACCACGGCGGGCATTACGGCGAGCTCGGATCGGCCTTAAGCATGGCCGGGAGGGAGATGAGGCAGGGCTCCATCCCTAGGCTTTCTGCGGGGAGGAGTGGGAGTGGGAGTGGATAGCCAAGAGGTGCTCGGGTGCGTGTTATCAAGGTCGAGGACGAGCGATGATACTACGTGGAGTTCGGGGTCTGGTTGCCGTGGGAGGTGAGCGTGTCCAAGGAGAAGGAGACAAGGAGGGGAGCAGGGGCTGCGCCGGGGAGTGCAGGGAAGCGGGAGGGGCCAGAGGTGAGGGGACAAGTCGTGGGTGGCCCGGTGGCGGCAGTGGGTTCATCATTTATATATGCATCATACTCGGTGAAGTATATATATACTCTAAACGTTTCTGTATACTACTACAATGCATTAGTTCATCATTTATACAGGACTAATCATGTGTACCATTACAACTAGATTGGATTAGATGATTAGGTGAAATATATACTCTAAAGGTTTCGTAATAATTTTAAGAGCTAACCAAGTATTATTCTATTTGCCTTGCAGGATGGAAATAAAGGCCCAAATTAAAGGATGGGAGCTTAGTATAAAAACTTTCAATTGTAACTTTCAAATTAGAATGATTACTGTAGTTCAATTTGTGTTTTCTTCCAATAGATTTTGTTACCTAGTATTAATCATAATTGTTTCATAGTAAGTCTTGACTTTTGTATGGTGGAATATTTGCAGACTAAATAATATATGTATGGTCTCCTGGACGTATTCATAATTGACAATGTGACATATTCTATATATATAGCGGGGCAACTACTAGATTCATTGTACATCGTAAATTGTTTGCAAAAATTTGTGTTTGAATTTTCTGTTATGATGACTAGAATGTTTGTTGCCATCAGTTCATGCTACAAATGTAGTGTTTCGTAGTGAAATGACTAATGCCACAAAATTAAAGATTGTTGTCATAAGTTTTTTTGCCACGATTGATTATTGCCACAGAAGAGTATGTGCCACGAAACAAGCGTTGTTGGAATAGGTTATTACCACAAATATCTATCGCCACGAGCTATCAGTCGCCTCAATTTGTTATGTTGCATTAAACTATCTCCACAAACCAAATTGTGGCCTCAAGTGAGTGTTTCCACTAGAAAAAATGTCGCAACTTCCCGCATGGCTGTTGCAATAGCACAATTTATTGCCACGATTCCTATTTTGTGGCAATAACCTATTACCATGTGTCCAATCGCAACAGCTACCAACGAATGCCATTTTGTGGCAATATGGACGTATTGCCACAATTTGGCATGTATTGCGACAAATAGTTTTGTTGCAATAGACCCAAAACCTTGTAGTGACCCAAAGTGAGATTTAATATAGCCCATGAGAGGATGACGTCAAGTGGTGATCGTCATTGATGACCCACAAGTATAGGGGGTGTATCGTAGTATTTTCGATAAGTAAGAATGTCGATACCAACGAGGAGCAGAAGGTGTTGACAAGCAGTTTCGATGAAGGATTCACTGTAAATGCTCACAGACAAGTATTCAGGGGATTTTGATGTAACAGATGAATAAAGTACGAGTAAGTAAAGTGCGAGAGTAACAATTGCAGCGAGTGGCCCAATCCTTTTTAGCACAGAGGACAAGCCGGTTTGTTTTACTTATAATGACCAAACGTTCTTGAGGACACACGGGAATTTAGTCTAGTGCTTTCGCTTCATATAGCTAATTAATCTTCATTGTTTTGATAAGTGTTGTGTGGGTGAACCTATGCTAATGCACCGCCCTTCCTAGGACTAATACATACTTGTGATTATACCCCTTGCAAGCATCCGCAACTACAAGAAAGTAATTAAGATAAATCTAACCACAACCTTAAACTACGAGATCCTGCTATCCCTCCTACATCGATATACCAACGGGTGTTCGGAGTTTCGTCACTCCGGCAACCCCGCAATTGGCAAACGAGTACAAGATGTATTCCCCTAGGCCCATAAAGGTGAAGTATCATGTAGTCGACGTTCACATGACACCACTAGAAGAATAACACCACAACTTAAATATCAGAACATTGAATATTACTCAACCATAATTCACTACTAACATTTAGACTTCACCCATGTCCTCAAGAACTAAACGAACTACTCACGAGACATCATATGGAACATGATCAGAGGTGATATGATGATGAATAACAATCTGAACATAAACCTTGGTTCAATGGTTTCAGTCAATAGCATCAATAACAAGTAGAAATCAATACCGGGAGAGTTTCCCCTATCAAACAATCAAGATCCAACCCAAATTGTTACTGCGGTGACGATGTGCAGCGGTGGAGACGGCGGTGATTATGAATGAGATGATGACTATGGTGATGGAGATGAAGTCCAGCTCGATGACGGTGACGATGGCGTCGATTTCCCCCTCCGGGAGGGAATTTCCCCGGCAGATTTCAGCCTGCCGGAGAGCTCTTTCCTCTCTGGTGTTCTCCGCCCCGCAGAGGCGGCTGTGACTCTTCGCGACTATCCTCTGGAGCTTAGGTTTTTGGGACGAAGATGTACGCGAAAGAGAGGAGGCCAGAGGGGGCTGTGGGCCCCCTCCCCACAAGGCTGCGCGGCCAGGCCTTGGCCCGCGCCGGCCTGTGAGGTGGGCCCACGGCGGCCCTCCTCGGCTCCCCCTTCTGGCTCCCTTCGTCTTCTAGAAAAATAGGATTTTTCATATAAATTTCGTCAATAGTTGATCTTCCGAAATATTGCATTCTAACGGCGCTTTTTCCAGCAGAATCCTGACTCCGGTGCGCGATCCTCCAATAATCATGAAACATGCAAAATAGATAAAATAGCATAAGTATTATCTCCAAATATGAAATATATCAATGAATAACAGCAAATTATGATATAAAATTGTGATGCAAAATGGACGTATCAACTCCCCCCAAGCTTAGACTTCGGTTGTCCCCAAGCGAAACTGAACTCGGTAAACAGGACCACATGTTTATGGAGTGAAGAGTCGATAAATAAAATACGAACAAGAAGCATCATATTCATTCACACAAGACATTCTAGTAAACAACTTCCTCATATAATTCAACTTGAGACAAGTAGAAGGTAATCACAAATAAAGGTGCATAAGAAATCATAATTGGTGATGGCAAACTTCGTTCTTGGTCAGAGAACAATTAACATATTATGTTAAAGCTATTATGGCACAACTTGCATACTCAATCATAATAATCTCCTCATAATAATTGATAACCTTCAAAGCTATATTCATTCAGATAAAACTTGTACTAAACAAGGAAGAATAAAAGACATGATGAAATAAATCACAATATAGATGATTTGATCACAACAACTCAAATGCCTGCTTTAGATGGAGGGAAATAGGTTTACTGACTCAACATAAAGTAAAAGACAGGCCCTTCGCAGAGGGAAGCAGGGATTAAGTCATGTGCTAGAGCTTTTTCAGTTTTGAAATCATATAAAGAGAATAAAAGTAACATTTTGAGAGGTGTTTGTTGTTGTCAACGAATGGCAGCTGGTACTTGATGCTGTCCAGGACTGGCGCGTGGTTGACGAGGGAGGAAAGCTTGTTCCTTCAGGTCCCCGGCAACGGCGCCAGAAAATAGCTTGATGTCTACGCCCCCTCCTTTTCCTGTAGACAGTGTTGGGCCTCCAAGAGCAGAGGTTTGTAGAACAACAACAAGTTTCCCTTAAGTGGATCACCCAAGGTTTATCGAACTCATGGAGGAAGAGGTCAAAGATATCCCTCTCATGCAACCCTGCAACCACAAAGCAAGAAGTCTCTTGTGTCCCCAACACACCTAATAGGTGCACTAGTTCGGCGAAGAGATAGTGAAATACGGGTGGTATGAAAAAATAGTAGCAACGGTGCCGGAAAATAGCTTGTCTGGCGTGTAGTTGATGGTGGTAGTATTGCAGCAGTAGTAACACGGTAGAAACAGTAAACAAGCAGCGATAGCGATATTTAGGAACAAGGCCTAGGGATCATACTTTCACTAGTGGACACTCTCAACATTGATCGCATAATAAATAACTCTTTCTCATATGTGCTACATACACTCTTTTGTTGGATGATGAACACATTGCGTAGGATTACACGAACCCTCAATGCCGGAGTTAACAAGCTCCACAATTCAATGTTCATATTTAAATAACCTTAGAGCATAATAGATCATTGCAAAATAAACCAAGAACTAACATAGTGCACACACTGTCCACATTACACTATGAAGGAGGAATAGATCACATCAATACTATCATAATGATAATTAAGTCCACAATCTACAAGAGATCATGATCATAGCCTACGACAAGAACCACATGGTGCACACACTAGTCACCTTTACACCATGCAGGAGGAATAGAATACTTTAATAACATCACATGAGTAGCACACAACTAGTAGCGATACAAGCTCATATGAATCTCAATCATGTAAAGCAGCTCATGAGATCATTGTATTGAAGTACATAGGAGAGAGATTAACCACATAGCTACCGGTACAGCCCCGAGCCTCGATGGAGAACTACTCCCTCCTCGGGGGAGCAGCAGCGGTGATGAAGATGGCGGTGGAGATGGCAGCGGTGTCGATGGAGAAGCCTTCCGGGGCACTTCCCCGTCCCGGCGGCGTGCCGGAACGGAGACTCCTGTCCCCGGATCTTGGCTTCGCGATGGCGGCGGCTGCGGAAGGTTTACGTGGGTTTCGTCGAACGCATCGGGGTTTTCGCGACGGAGGCTTTAAATAGGCGAAGAGGCGGCGTCGGAAGGTCGAAGGGGCGACGACACTATAGGGCGGCGCGGCCGGGGCCACGGGCCGCGCCGGCCTATGGTCCAGGGGCCGGTGCCCCCCCTCCGGTCCTTCTCGTGTGTTCGGATGCTTCCGGTGAAAATAGGAACACGGGCGTTGATTTCGTCCAATTCGAGAATATTTCCTTATTAGGATTTACGAAACCAAAAACAGCGAGAAAACGAGAATTGGCACTGCGGCATCTCGTCAATAGGTTAGTTACGGAAAACGCATAAATATGACATAAAGTGTGCATAAAACATGTAGATATCATCAATAATGTGGCATGGAACATAAGAAATTATCGATACGTCGGAGACGTATCGGCATCCCCAAGCTTAGTTACGCTCGTCCCGAGCGAGGTAAAACGATAACAAAGATAATTTCTGAAGTGACATGCCATCATAAACTTGATCATATTGTAAACATATGTAATGAATGCAGCGATCAAAACAATGGTAATGACATGAGTAAACAACTGAATCATAAAGCAAAGACTTTTCATGAATAGTACTTCAAGACAAGCATCAATAAGTCTTGCATAAGAGTTAACTCATAAATCAATAATTCAAAGTAGAGGTATTGAAGCAACACAAAGGAAGATTAAGTTTCAGCGGTTGCTTTCAACTTATAACATGTATATCTCATGGATAATTGTCAATGTAAAGTAATATAACAAATGCAATATGCAAATATGTAAGAATCAATGCATAGTTCACACAAATGTTTGCTTCTTGAGATGGAGAGAAATAGGTGAACTGACTCAACAATAAAAGTAAAAGAATGGTCCTTCAAAGAGGAAAGCATCGATTGCTATATTTGTGCTAGAGCTTTTATTTTGAAAACATAAAGAGAGCATAAAAATAAAGTTTTGAGAGGTGTATGTTGTTGTCAACGAATGGTAGCGGGTACTCTAACCCCTTGCCGGACAAACCTTCAAAGAGCGGCTCCTATTTTATTTTATTTTTGGGTGGCACTCCTTCCAACCTTTCTTTCACAAACCATGGCTAACCGAATCCTCGGGTGCACTGCCAACAATCTCATACCATGAAGGAGTGCCTTTTTATTTTAGTTTTATTATGATGACACTCCTCCCAACCTTTGCTTACACAAGCCATGGCTAACCGAATCCTTCGGGTGCCGTCCAACAATCACATACCATGGAGGAGTGTCTATTTTTGTTAATTAATTTGGGACTCGGGAATCCCATTGCCGGCTCTTTTTGCAAAATTATTGGATAAGCGGATGAAGCCACTAGTCCATTGGTGAAAGTTGCCCAACAAGATTGAAAGATAAACACCACATACTTCCTCATGAGCTATAAAACATTGACACAAATCAGAGGTGATAAATTTTGAATTGTTTAAAGATAGCACTCAAGCAATTTACTTTGGAATGGCAGGAAATACCATGTAGTAGGTAGGTATGGTGGACACAAATGGCATAGTGTTGTTTGGCTCAAGGATTTGGATGCATGAGAAGTATTCCCTCTCGATACAAGGTTTTAGGCTAGCAAGGTTGTTTGAAGCAAACATAAGCACGAACTAGTACATCAAAACTTACATAAAAGACATATTACAAGCATTATAAGACTATACATCGTCTTCCTTGTTGTTCAAACACCTCACTAGAAAATATCTAGACTCTAGAGAAACCACTCATGCAAACCAAATTTTAACAAGCTCTATGTATTTCTTCACTAATAGGTGCAAAGTATATGATGCAAGAGCTTAAACAAGAGCACAACAATTGCCAAGTATCAAGTTATTCAAGACATCATACCAGTTACTACATGTAGCATTTTCCGTTTCCAACCATATAACAATTAACGAAGCAGTTTCAACCTTCACCATGAACATTAAAAGCTAAGAACATATGTGTTCATACGAACCAGCGGAGCGTGTCTCTCTCCATACAAGCATTTATTCAAACAAAAACAAAAAAAAGCACACAAACGCTCCAAGTAAAGTACATAAGATGTGACCGAATAAAAATATAGTTTCAGGGGAGGAACCTAATAATGCTGTCGATGAAGAAGGGGATGCCTTGGGCATCCCCAAGCTGAGACGCTTGAGTCTTCTTGATATATGCAGGGGTGAACCACCGGGGCATCCCCAAGCTTAGACTTTTCACTCTTCTTGATCATAGTATATCATCCTCCTCTCTTGATCCTTGAAAACTTCCTCCACACCAAACTTAGAACAACTCATTAGAGGGTTAGTGCATAATCAAAAACTCACATGTTCAGAGGTGACACAATCATTCTTAACACTTCTGGACATTGCTTAAAGCTACTGGAAGGTAATGGAACAAAGAAATCCACCCAACACAGCGAAAGAAGCAATGCGAAATAAAAGGCAGAATCTGTCAAAACAGAACAGTCCGTAAAGACGAATTTTAAAATGGCACCAGACTTGCTCAGATGAAAATTCCCAAATTGAATGAAAGTTGCGTACATATCTGAGGATCAAGCACGTAAATTGGCAGATTTTTCTGAGCTACCTACAGAGAGGCAGGTCGGAATTCGTGACAGCAAAGAAATCTGAAACTGCGCAGTAATCCAAATCTAGTATGAACTTTACTATCAACGACTTTACTTGGCACAACAAAACACAAAACTAAGATAAGGAGAGGTTGCTACAGTAGTAAACAACTTCCAAGACACAAATATAAAACAAAGTACTGTAGCAAAATAACACATGGGTTATCTCCCAAGAAGTTCTTTCTTTATAGCCATTAAGATGGGCTCAGCAGTTTTAATGATGCACTTGCAAGAAATAGTATTTGAAGCAAAAGAGAGCATCAAGAAGCAAATTCAAAACACATTTAAGTCTAACATTCTTCCTATGCATAGTAATCTTGTAAATAAACAAGTTCATGAAGAGCAAAGTAACCAGCATAGGAAGATAAAACAAGTGTAGCTTCAAAAATTTCAGCACATAGAGAGGTGTTTTAGTAACATGAAAATTTCTACAACCATATTTTCCTCTCTCATAATAACTTTCAGTAGCATCATGAGCAAACTCAACAATATAACTATCACATAAAGCATTCTTATCATGAGTCTCATGCATAAAATTATTACTTTCCACATAAGCATAATCAATTTTATTAGTTGTAGTGGGAGCAAATTCAACAAAGTAGCTATCATTATTATTCTCATTATCAAATATAGGAGGCATATTGTAATCATAATCAAATTTATCCTCCATAACGAGGCGGTACTAAAAGACCAATATCATTATCATAAATAGGAGGCAAAGTATCATCAAAGAAAATTTTCTCCTCAATGCTTGGGGGACTAAAAAGATCATGAAAACCAGCTTCCCCAAGCTTAGAACTTTCTATATTATTATCAACAATGGTGTTCGAAGCGTTCATACTAATATTACTACCAGCATGCAAATAAGATTCCATAGGTTTTTTAATTTTCGCATCAAACAGTCCATGTCTTAAATCAGGAAATAAAATAAGAAGCTCATTCTTGTCCATTATGCCAAACTAGTGTAAACAAGAAACAAAAAGATGCAATTGCAGGATCTAAAGGAAATAGCTTCGAGTACTTACAACGGCGAAAATAGCTTAGTAGCCGAGATCCGGAGTGTGAGTACCTTTTACCTTTCCTCCCGGCAACGAGCGCCGGAAAATACTTGATGCTGTCCGAGACCGGCGCGTGGTTGACGAGGGAGGAAAGCTTGTTCCTTCGGGTCCCCGGCAACGGCGCCAGAAAATAGCTTGATGTCTACGCCCCCTCCTTTTCCTGTAGACGGTGTTGGGCCTCCAAGAGCAGAGGTTTGTAGAACAGCAGCAAGTTTCCCTTAAGTGGATCACCCAAGGTTTATCGAACTCAGGGAGGAAGAGGTCAAAGATATCCCTGATACGTCTCCGATGTATCGATAATTTCTTGTGTTCCATGCCACATTATTGATGTTATCTACATGTTATATGCACACTTTATGTCATATTCGTGCATTTTCTGGAACTAACCTATTAACAAGATGCCGAAGTGCCGGTTCTCGTTTTCTGCTGTTTTTGGTTTCGAAATCCTAGTAACGAAATATTCTCGGAATCGGACGAAATCAACGCCCAGGTTCCTATTTTACCCGGAAGCCTCCAGAACACACGAGAACCGCCAGAGAAGGGAGGCAGGGCCACCAAACCCTACCCCGGCGCGGCCAAGGGGGGGGCGCCCCCCTAGGGTGTGGACCCCCCTTCGACCTTCCTGCGCCGCCTCTCCGCCTATAAAAAGCCCCTGGATCAGAAAACCCGATACCGATTGACGAAACCCACGAAAACCTTCCAGAGCCGCCGCCATCGCGAAGCCAAGATCCGGGGGACGGAGTCTCCGTTCCGGCACCCTGCCGGAGCGGGGAAGTGCCCCGGAAGGCTTCTCCATCGACACCGCTGCCATCTCCACCGCCATCTTCATCACCGCTGCTTGCTCCCATGAGGAGGGAGTAGTTCTCCATCAAGGCTCGGGGCTGTACCGGTAGCTATGTGGTTCATCTCTCTCCTATGTAGTTCAATACAATAATCTCATGAGCTGCCTTACATGATTGAGATTCATATGATGATGCTTGTAATCTAGATGTCATTATGCTAGTCAAGTGAGTTTTACTTATGTGATCTCCGGAGACTCCTCGTCCCACGTGTGTAAAGGTGACAAGTGTGTGCACCGTGTGGGTCTCTTAGGCTAGATTTCACGGAATACTTACTCATTGAATGGCATAGTGAGGTGCTTATTTATATCTCTCTAAGATTGCAGCATGTTGTATCACAATTTATCCATGTGCTACTCTAGTGATTTGTTATTAAAGTAGTTTATTCCTCCTGCATGTGTGCAAAGGTGACGGTGCGTGCACCGTGTCGATTACTTGGTTTATGCTATGATCATGATCTCTTGTAGATTGAGAAGTTAACTATTGCTATGATAATATTGATGTGATCTATTCCTCCTACATATGCATGAAGGTGACGAGTGTGCATGCTATGCTAGTACTTGGTTTAGTCTGTTGATCTATCTTACACTAAAGGTTACTAAAATATGAGCATTATTGTGGAGCTTGTTAACTCCGGCATTGAGGGTTCGTGTAATCCTACGCAATGTGTTCATCATCCAACAAAAGTGTAGAGTATGCATTTATCTATTCTGTTATGTGATCAATGTTGAGAGTGTCCACTAGTGAAAGTGTAATCCCTAGGCCTTGTTCCTAAATACTGCTGCGTTACTACTCGCTGCGTTACTACTTGCTACATTACTACTTGCTTGTTTCTTGTTTCTATGCGTTACTACTGCTGCAATACCACCACCATGAACTACACGCCAAGCACTTTTACGGCACCGTTGCTACTGCTCATACTTATTTATACCACCTGTATTTCACTATCTCTTCGCCGAACTAGTGCACCTATTAGGTGTGTTGGGGACACAAGAGACTTCTTGCTTTGTGGTTGCAGGGTTGCATGAGAGGGATATCTTTGACCTCTTCCTCCCGGAGTTCGATAAACCTTGGGTATCCACTTAAGGGAAACTTGCTGCTGTTCTACAAACCTCTGCTCTTGGAGGCCCAACACCTGTCTACAAGAATAGAAGCTCCCGTAGACATCAAGCACTTTTCACGGCGCCGTTGCGGGGAGGAAAGGTAAAAGGCTCTCATACTACGGTCCCGGGTAAAGTATTTTTACGGCGCCATTGTGTTTGTGCTCGAAGCTATTTCCTTTAGATCCTGCAATTGCATCTTTTTGTTTCTTGTTTACACTAGTTAGGCATAATGGAAAACAACAAAAAATTTAGTGAGCTTTTTAATCTTTTTCCTGATTTAGAATTGTTTGATGCGAAAATTAAAAAACCTATGGAACCTTATTTGCATGCTAGTAGCGATGTTATTAGTATGAATGCAATTACTGCTAATGCTATGAAGAAGTCTAAGCTTGGGGAAGCTAGTTTTTGTGGTCTTTTTAGCTTCCCATCTTTAGGGGAGAAAATTTGTTCGATAATGCTTTATCTCCCATATGCGATAACTCTAATAATGCTTCGATATTTTAAATCCACCTGCTGAAAGTATTCCTTATAAAATACCCATGAAAATTATTGAACGTGTTATGGACAACCACTATAAAGGGGATGGAACTGTCCATCCTAGAGATCATTTACTTGTTTTTGCACGAATTATGCGGGTTATTCAAGTGTGCAGGTATCTCTATGGATGAAGTGAGGAAGAAGCTATTCTCTGTTTCATTTGTCCGGTAAAGCGGCGCATTGGTATAAATTGTTGGAGAATAGACATTCTCTTGGTTGGGAGGAAATTGCATCTCTCTTTTATTCTAAATTTTATCCTCCTCATGAAGTGCATATTGATAGGAATTATATTTATAACTTTTATCCTCGTGATGGAGAGAATATTTCTCAAGCGTGGGGGAGATTGAAATCACTAATGCTCAAATGTCCCATTCATGAGCTCCCCCGTAATGTTATTGTTAACAATTTTTATGCGAGGCTTTCAGGACAACACAAGGACTATGCTGGACGCGTGTTCGGAGGGATCTTTCACAAGCAAGGAGGTTGAAGCTAGGTGGGATCTCCTTGATCGGATTGAGGACAACGCTGAAGGATGGGAGAACAATGAAGGTAAAGAGTCGGTATAAATTATGATTATGAATGCATTGAAGCTTTTATGGATACCGATAAATTTCGAAATATGAGTGCCACTTATGGTCTTGACTCTCAAGTTGCTGCAAATCTTTATAAAGCCTTTGCTTCTCATTTCGAATTGCCTAAAAATAATTTTGATAAGTATCATGAACCTTTTAAAGAGGCTTGCATGAAGAATGAAATTGTTGTTAATTATTGCAATAAGCATGCTCAAACTCCTAAGAATGCTATTTCCTATAAGCATGTTAATTTTTGTGGAATACATAGACCTTGTGGAATTAATCAAATCAAAGATGAATATTGTATCCATCATGCTAATGAAAAAACTAGAAAGTGGTTTAGGGCTCTAGATGATCTTGGTAAAAAAGTTTGTGCCCTCTATCCTTTTATTTGTGAAGTTTGCCATGAAGTGGGTCATTTTAATTTTCAATGCTCCTCCAGTGATATTTTGAACCCAATGAGTGCTGCAAATTTGTATTGTGATGATGAAATTACTCCTAATCAGCATGATGAACTTACTTTATTTTTGGGGTGTGAAGAACTGTCGAGAAAAATCTCTTTGTTACATATGAGTGATCTTGATATTGATGATGTCCTGCATGGGTGTTTTTCTTATTGCATTGATAATAGCCATACAAATACTTACATACAAAATATTTTAGAAGATGACACCTTGCCAAAATATGATAGGACCGCTGTGTGTTTTCAACTAATTAATGAAAAGGAGGGATCCTCCCAAGTTTCTTCTATTGTTTCTGAAAGTAAATCAGGTTATGCGGACAAGCCACCCACCAAGCCTCTTCTTCCTGAAGAAGGGAACGAGGAGAAGGAAGAGAAAAAGAAGAAGAAGGGAATGAAGAAGAAGAAGAAGAAGAGGAAGGGGAATAAAAAGAAAGAGGTAACATCATATCCCCGCGTATATGAGATAACAATAGGTAACCGTAAGTATGTTGCTCCTAATGATTATTGTGATAATGAATCTGAATATGATGATCTTCCTATGCCCTTTACATACATTAGCAATCATGATTTGAATGAGCACACTACTTTTGATATTGCAAATCTCTGGGAAACTAATTCTGAAAATGATGATGATAATAATTGCCATAGTGTCAGTACTATCCATGCTTCCTCCCATAATGATATAGAAAACTCTAAGCTTGGGGAAGAGGTGTTTGCAAATCCTTTAGCTACTGGTCATTATGTTCTTGATACATCTCCTTCTAATAACAATAATGGTGTGGACACAGATAAACCGATTGTGAAGGATAACTATTCTATTTCAAATGATGACAATGTGCCTCCGATCCCTAATGATTATTATAAAGAATGCTATGATATAGGTTCTAACTATCCTTATGAAACTTGTCATAGTTATGATTGGGTTACTAAAAACAATTCCCTTAATAGACAACTTGTCTACCATGTTCAAATTTTTGATAATAATCTTGCTCCAATTACTATTAATGAGAATAACTCTTCTTACGCCAAATTTAATGATACTCCTATGCATATGAACCATGATAAGAATGTTTTAAGTGATGGGTATATTGTGGATTTCATCAATGATGCTACTGAAAGTTATTATGAGAGAGGGAAATATGGTCGTATGCATCTTAATAATATTAAGTTTCCCCTCTTTATGTTGAGAATCTTGAAGTTACTCGTGTTTTATCCTCTTATGCTTGTCACTTTGTTCTTCATGAATTCATTTGTGTACAAGATTCCTCTTCATAGGAAGCATGTTAGACTTAAATTTGTTTTGAACTTGCCTCTTGATGCTCTCTTTTGCTTCAAATACTATTTCTTGCGAGTGCATCATTAAAACTGCTGAGCCCATCTTAATGGCTATAAAGAAAAGAACTTCTTGGGAGATAACCCATGTGTTATTTTGCTACAGTACTTTGTTTTATATTTGTGTCTTGGAAGTTGTTTACTACTGTAGCAACCTCTCCTTATCTTAGTTTTGTGTTTTGTTGTGCCAAGTAAAGTCTTTGATAGTAAAGTAAGTACTAGATTTGGATTACTGCGCAGAAACAGATTTCTTTGCTGTCACGAATCTGGGACTAATTCTCTGTAGGTAACTCAGAAAATTATGCCAATTTACGTGAGTGATCCTCAGATATGTACGCAACTTTCATTCAATTTGAGAATTTTCGTTTGAGCAAGTCTGGTGGCCTAATAAAATCCATCTTTACGGACTGTTCTGTTTTGACAGATTCTGCCTTTCATTTCGCATTGCCTCTTTTGCTATGTTGGATGAATTTCTTTGATCCATTAATGTCCAGTAGCTTTATGCAATGTCCAGAAGTGTTAAGAATGATTGTGTCACCTCTGAACATGTTAATTTTTATTGTGCACTAACCCTCTAATGAGTTTGTTTTGAGTTTGGTGTGGAGGAAGTTTTCAAGGGTCAAGAGAGGAGGATGATATACTATGATCAATGAGAGTGAAAGCTCTAAGCTTGGGGATGCCCCGGTGGTTCATCCCTGCATATATCAAGAAGACTCAAGCGTCTAAGCTTGGGGATGCCCAAGGCATCCCCTTCTTCATCAATAAATTATCAGGTTCCTTCTCTTGAAACTATATTTTTATTCGGTCACATCTTATGTGCTTTACTTGGAGCGTCTGTGTGCTTTTGTTTTTGTTTTTGTTTGAATAAATTTGATTACATCATGCTTGTGTGGGAGAGAGACACGCTCCGCTGGTTCATATGAACACATGTGTTCTTAGCTCATAATATTCATGGCGAAGTTTCTTCTTCGTTAATTTGTTATATGGTTGGTATTGGAAAATGATACATGTAGTAATCGCTATAATGTCTTGGGTAATGTGATACTTGGCAATTGTTGTGCTCATGTTTAAGCTCTTGCATCATATACTTTGCACCTATTAGTGAAGAATACATAGAGCATGCTAAAATTTGGTTTGCATAATTGGTCTCTCTAAGGTCTAGATAATTTCTAGTAAGGTGTTTGAACAACAAGGAAGACAATGTATAGTTTTATAATGCTTGTAATATGTCTTTTATGTGAGTTTTGCTGTACTAGTTCATACTTGTGTTTGTTTCAAATAACCTTGCTAGCCTAAACCTTGTATCGAGAGGGAATACTTCTCATGCATCCAAAATACTTGAGCCAACCACTATGCCATTTGTGTCCACCATACCTACCTACTACATGGTATTTCTCCGCCATTCCAAAGTAAATTGCTTGAGTGCTACCTTTAAACAATTCAAAATTTATCACCTCTGATTTGTGTCAATGTTTTATAGCTCATGAGGAAGTATGTGGTGTTTATCTTTCAATCTTGTTAGGCAACTTTCACCAATGGACTAGTGGCTTCATCCGCTTATCCAATAATTTTGCAAAAAGAGGCTGGCAATGGGATTCCCAGTCCCAAATTAATTAATAAAAATAGACACTCCTCCATGGTATGTGATTGTTGGACGGCACCCGAAGGATTCGGTTAGCCATGGCTTGTGTAAGCAAAGGTTGGGAGGAGTGTCATCATAATAAAACTAAAATAAAAAGGCACTCCTTCATGGTATGAGATTGTTGGCGGGCACCGGAGGATTCGGTTAGCCATGGTTTGTGAAAGAAAGGTTGGAAGGAGTGCCACCCAAAAATAAAATAAAATGGGAGCCGCTCTTTGAAGGTTTGTCTGGCAAGGGGGTTAGAGTACCCGCTACCATTCGTTGACAACAACATACACCTCTCAAAACTTTATTTTTATGCTCTCTTTATGTTTTCAAAATCAAAGCTCTAGCACAAATATAGCAATCGATGCTTTTCCTCTATGGAGGACCATTCTTTTACTTTTATGTTGAGTCAGTTCACCTATCTCTCTCCACCTCAAGAAGCAAACATTTGTGTGAACTGTGCATTGATTCTTACATACTTGCTTATTGCATTTGTTATATTGCTTTGCATTGACAACTATCCATGAGATATACGTGTTATAAGTTGAAAGCAACCGCTGAAACTTCATCTTCCATTGTGTTGCTTCAATGTCTTTACTTTAAATTATTGCTTTATGAGTTAACTCTTATGCAAGACTTATTGATGCTTGTCTTGAAGTGCTATTCATGAAAAGTCTTTGCTTTATGATTCACTTGTTTACTCATGTCATATACATTGTTTTGATCGCTGCATTCACTACATATGCTTTACAAATAGTATGATCAAGATTATGATGGCATGTCACTCCAGAAATTATCTTTGTTATCGTTTTACCTGCTCGGGACGAGCAGAACTAAGCTTGGGGATGCTGATACGTCTCCAACGTATCGATAATTTCTTGTGTTCCATGCCACATTATTGATGTTATCTACATGTTTTATGCACACTTTATGTCATATTCGTGCATTTTACGGAACTAACCTATTAACAAGATGCCGAAGTGCCGGTTCTCGTTTCTCGCTGTTTTTGGTTTCGAAATCCTAGTAACGAAATATTCTCGGAATCGGACGAAATCAACGCCCGGGTTCCTATTTTACCCGGAAGCCTCCGAACACACGAGAACCGCCGAGAGAAGGGAGGCGGGGCCACCAAACCCTACCCCGGCGCGGCCAAGGGGGGCGCGCCCCCTAGGGTGTGGACCCCCTTCGACCTTCTGCGCCGCCTCTCCGCCTATAAAAAGCCCCTGGATCAGAAAACCCGATACCGATTGACGAAACCCACGAAAACCTTCCGAGCCGCCGCCATCGCGAAGCCAAGATCCGGGGACAGGAGTCTCTGTTCCGGCACCCTGCCGGAGCGGGGAAGTGCCCCGGAAGGCTTCTCCATCGACACCGCTGCCATCTCCACCGCCATCTTCATCACCGCTGCTGCTCCCATGAGGAGGAGTAGTTCTCCATCAAGGCTCGGGGCTGTACCGGTAGCTATGTGGTTCATCTCTCTCCTATGTAGTTCAATACAATAATCTCATGAGCTGCCTTACATGATTGAGATTCATATGATGATGCTTGTAATCTAGATGTCATTATGCTAGTCAAGTGAGTTTTACTTATGTGATCTCCGGAGACTCCTCGTCCCACGTGTGTAAAGGTGACAGTGTGTGCACCGTGTGGGTCTCTTAGGCTAGATTTCACAGAATACTTACTCATTGAATGGCATAGTGAGGTGCTTATTTATATCTCTCTAAGATTGCAGCATGTTGTATCACAATTTATCCATGTGCTACTCTAGTGATTTGTTATTAAAGTAGTTTATTCCTCCTGCATGTGTGCAAAGGTGACAGTGCGTGCACCGTGTCAGTACTTGGTTTATGCTATGATCATGATCTCTTGTAGATTGAGAAGTTAACTATTTCTATGATAATATTGATGTGATCTATTCCTCCTACATATGCATGAAGGTGACAGTGTGCATGCTATGCTAGTACTTGGTTTAGTCTGTTGATCTATCTTACACTAAAGGTTACTAAAATATGAGCATTATTGTGGAGCTTGTTAACTCCGGCATTGAGGGTTCGTGTAATCCTACGCAATGTGTTCATCATCCAACAAAAGTGTAGAGTATGCATTTATCTATTACTGTTATGTGATCAATGTTGAGAGTGTCCACTAGTGAAAGTGTAATCCCTAGGCCTTGTTCCTAAATACTGCTGCGTTACTACTGCTGCGTTACTACTCGCTACATTACTACTTGCTTGTTTCTTGTTTCATTGCGTTACTACTGCTGCAATACCACCACCATCAACTACACGCCAAGCACTTTTCCGGCACCGTTGCTACTGCTCATACTTATTTATACCACCTGTATTTCACTATCTCTTCGCCGAACTAGTGCACCTATTAGGTGTGTTGGGGACACAAGAGACTTCTTGCTTTGTGGTTGCGGGGTTGCATGAGAGGGATATCTTTGACCTCTTCCTCCCTGAGTTCGATAAACCTTGGGTATCCACTTAAGGGAAACTTGCTGCTGTTCTACAAACCTCTGCTCTTGGAGGCCCAACACTGTCTACAAGAATAGAAGCTCCCGTAGACATCACAACCCTGCAACCACAAAGCAAGAAGTCTCTTGTGTCCCCAACACACCTAATAGGTGCACTAGTTCGGCGAAGAGATAGTGAAATACATGTGGTATGAATAAATAGTAGCAATGGTGCCAGAAAATAGCTTGCTGGCGTGTAGTTGATGGTGGTAGTATTGCAGCAGTAGTAACACAGTAAAACAGTAAACAAGCAGCGATAGCAGTATTTAGGAACAAGGCCTAGGGATCATACTTTCACTAGTGGACACTCTCAACATTGATCGCATAATAAATAACTCTTTCTCATATGTGCTACATACACTCTTTTGTTGGATGATGAACACATTGCGTAGGATTACACGAACCCTCAATGCCGGAGTTAACAAGCTCCACAATTCAATGTTCATATTTAAATAACCTTAGAGCATAATAGATCATTGCAAAATAAACCAAGAACTAACATAGTGCACACACTGTCCACATTACACTATGAAGGAGGAATAGATCACATCAATACTATCATAATGATAATTAACTCCACAATCTACAAGAGATCATGATCATAGCCTACGACAAGAACCACATGGTGCACACACTAGTCACCTTTACACCATGCAGGAGGAATAGAATACTTTAATAACATCACATGAGTAGCACACAACTAGTAGCGATACAAGCTCATATGAATCTCAATCATGTAAAGCAGCTCATGAGATCATTGTATTGAAGTACATAGGAGAGAGATTAACCACATAGCTACCGGTACAGCCCCGAGCCTCGATGGAGAACTACTCCCTCCTCATGGGAGCAGCAGCGGTGATGAAGATGGCGGTGGAGATGGCAGCGGTGTCGATGGAGAAGCCTTCCGGGGCACTTCCCCGTCCCGGCGGCGTGCCGGAACAGAGACTCCTGTCCCCCAGATCTTGGCTTCGCGATGGCGGCGGCTCTGGAAGGTTTCTGTGGGTTTCGTCGAACGCATCAGGGTTTTCGCGACGGAGGCTTTAAATAGGCGAAGAGGCGGCGTCAGAAGGTCGAAGGGGCGACGACACTATAGGGCGGCGCGGCCAGGGCCTGGGCCGCGCCAGCCTATGGTCTGGGGGCCCAGTGCCCCCTCTCGGTCCTTCTCGTGTGTTCTGGATGCTTCCGGTGAAAATAGGAACCTCGCGCGTTGATTTCGTCCAATTCGAGAATATTTCCTTACTAGGATTTCTGAAACCAAAAACAGCAGTAAAACGAGAACCGGCACTGCGGCATCTCGTCAATAGGTTAGTTCCGGAAAACGCATAAATATGACATAAAGTGTGCATAAAACATGTAGATATCATCAATAATGTGGCATGGAACATAAGAAATTATCGATACGTCGGAGACGTATCAGTACTCTAACCCCCTTGCCAGACAAACTCTCGAAGAGCGGCTCCCATAAAGTTTTATTTTAGGTTGGCACTCCTCCCAACCTTTGCTTTCACAAACCATGGCTAACCGAATCCTCGAGTGCCTGCCAACAATCTCATACCATGAAGGAGTGCCTTTTTATTTTAGTTTTATTTAGATGACACTCCTCCCCTCCTTTGCTTTCTCAAGCCATGGCTAACCGAATCCTCGGGTGCCTTCCAACAATCACATACCATGGAGGAGTGTCTATTTGTAAAATTATGAAGGTTAATTAATCGGGGCCGGGAACCCCATTGCCAGCTCTTTTTGCAAAATTATTGGATAAGCGGATGAAGCCACTAGTCCATTGGTGAAAGTTGCCCAACAAGATTGAAAGATAAAACACCACATACTTCCTCATGAGCTATAAAACATTGACACAAATAAGAGATAGTACATTTTGAATTGTTTAAAGGTAGCACACGAAGTATTTACTTGGAATGGCAGGAAATACCATGTAGTAGGTAGTTATGGTGGACACAAATGGCATAGGTTCGGTTAAGGTTTGGATGCACGAGAAGCATTCCCTCTCGGTACAGGTTTTTGGCTAGCAAGGTTAATTAGAAAGCACAAGAGTTGAGGGAAACAAACAAATATACATGTGATAGAAACAATCATGCATCTTCCTTGTAAGCACAACAATTTTAACTTCAGAATAATAAGCTAAGGAGCTAACAAGAAAGAAAGACAATGAAACAACATATCTACATGTATTTCTCTTTTCTACTTAAACCTCAAAGTGTTGTTGCTATTGACCAATGCTAAGTTTGCCAAAACCAAATAGATTTACTCAATGCTCCCAAAGTGATACCAATACTAATAACAAGATCAATCATATAATAGAGATTGCAAACTAAAATAAGATGTGCAATATGTAAATGATAGGACTTCTCATTAATATTCCATAACGATAACTCACACCAAGGGATACATAGACAACCAACTAAAGGAGAGATACTTCCACTACCGCAACCCATCTTATATGATAACTTCCCTACTCATGATATGACACTACTTGATAGTAAAAAGTAAAAGATAGTGATGATGTGATACCGCGGCACTCCCCAAGCTTGGAACAAACCAAGGGGATGCCAATACCGATGATGAATTACTCCTTCGGCGGTGGTGATGATGAATCCTTCCCGCGATTCTTACAGATCTCCTTCAGCTTCAGCTTCTCAGTTTGGCAGTTCTGCACTAAGACTCGAAGAGATTCATTGTTATCTGAAAGTGGCGGTGGCAGCCTTGTGATGGGAATTGAGTAATATTCCAGCATTCTATGAAGTCGGTAATTCTCCTCCTGAAGTATCTCCACTTCCCTTCTTAGAGCACGGTATTGATCACAAAACTCATCGGTAGCCCGTAGAGCTTCTTCCAACACAGCAAAAGAGTCGAGGCTAGGAGCAGGTGGTAAGGGTCCCTACAAGTTATGAGAGAAATAGCGTTGAGTGCCAACAGATCCCACCAAGATCTGCTTACTCCCAACAGCTTGTTGCCCTTGTTTTGACGACACCCTCTTCACTTCTTCCTCCGAAAGTGTCGTGGTATCGTCACGGCATATGCCATAGGGTGGCTAATCGAAGGGGCTCCTGAGAGATCTCACGGCGGTATCCGGAAGCGGGTATGGGCACGAGCGACACGGCGACGTACCCAGGTTCGAGGCCCTCCGGTGGAGGTAAAACCTCTACTCCTGCTATGAGTGTATATGGTAATCACACAGTACAATGGTGCTCCTAGAGCTGTATCCGGCTGGCCCTGAGAGGCTAAGGGAGACGATGTTCTCTCTCACAGGGCAGCGCTGTAGGTAGGTGAAAGCAATAAGTGATCGATCCTCCCCTGCACGAGAGGGGTAGTGCGGCTTATATAGGCACCGGCACTTTACATATAAGACCCTATAGTCTATCGGCCGGCTTGGCCGACTTCGGCTTCCGCTCCTTCCCGAGGCGGTGACGTCGGGAGCCGTTGAGGCGTCGTGGCCTGTCCCATCCGGCTGCTCAGGTCAGCGGTATGGAGAGGAGGTGTCTCGTCGCCGTCGGCCACCGTAGCCCGTACGGCGCGTCGTAAGCCATGATGGCCTGTCCGGCGCGTGGCACTATTGCTCCACGGTGCCCCGCGCTTTACGGAGGATGAAGTCAGCGTGGACTTTGGGAACCCGGATCACCAACCCGGTTCCTTCCGAGTGCAAGACTCGCCAGCCTCGAGTCGGTCCGAGGTACGGACCCCCGGTCGGATATGGCTTGTAGAAGCCGGCCCAGCCTACGGCATTGGCGGCCGTAGCCGGGACGACTAGGACCCGGAGCCAGCCGACTTCCGGACCAGCCGGCCACGGCGCCGGCCCGGCTGCTCCTCGGCCGGCCTTTGCCGCGAGCCGGCCGGTGGTCAGCCGGCTGCTCCGCGTCCATTGCCCTACCCGGGGTCTTCCCCCCGACATTAGCCCCCGAAGCTGGCAAGGTCCTGCGTTTAGAAGGACCTAGGCAGGTTTTCCTGGCTTCTTGAATATACTTGACGGCACTTGGAGGGGCCGACTGAGGATTTCCTTTCAGCCGGCTGCGCCCTCATCCGGCTCGTTCTTGCCGGCTGCTTCTAGCCGGCGGCTTTTTACACTTGTATAGTTTTTGCTTTCTTGCAAGATTTGTTGGCGCCTCCGCCTTGCTGAAGAGTTTTGGTTCGAGTGGAACTTTTCGTCCGGCTCCGGCTTGCTGCGCGCCGGAGGCTCCGCCGCCTCGGGTCCTGCGCCCGACTTGACCGGTCTGACGCCTGGCCTGGCCGTCGGTTCGTCTGGTCACATCAATGTCCCTCCGGATCCGGTGCGGTTGTGGGCGACGTGGTGTGGCCGTTTTCGATAACCGCAGCGATCGTGGGAGGAGTTATGGCGCAGGGGATCCGGAGACGTGGCCCACGATCGCCACGTGGAGGCCCACTTGCCCGCCGCGGTCGGCTATAAATGCCGCGGGGGAGGGCACCGAGGCGGTACTTGCTCACTTCTTCTTCCTCGCGCCTCTGCCTTCGTCGCTCTCCGCGCGCCCAAGCTCTTCGCTGCTCCGGCGAACGTCTCCCGCTGGCGAACTCCGGCGACCGAAACTCCTCCGTTCCGCCGCCGCCACTCCATCAATCCGGCGTCACGGGGCCGCGCGTTTCGACGGAGCGTCCGCAGCCGCCGCTGTCGCCGCCGCGGTCGCAAGGTTCTTCCTCGCCGTTCCACCTTTCTTGGTCGTCTTCTTCTTCTTCGGCCTCGTCAATGGCGTCCCCCAGCGGATCTTGGAGGGGTTCCTACATGCGGGAGGACGACATCGAGCGCTTGGTGCGCCTCCGGCGGATCCCGCGGTCGGTGATCACGCGGGAGCCTGGCAAGGAGATGGAGCCCAAGCCGGAGCCCGGCGAGCGCGTCGTTTTCGGCGCGCACCTTGACCGCGGGCTGGGCCTGTCGGCTTCAACATTCTTCCGGCGGTTCCTCGACCACTTCGGCCTCCAGCCGCACCACCTGCCGGCCAACGCGTGCGTCCTCCTGAGCTGCTACGTCGCGTTCATGGAGGCTTACGCCGGCCTGTGGCCCGACATCGACTTCTGGAGCCGGCTCTTCTACTTGAAGGCCCAGACCACCGAGGGCCGCTTGCGTGCTCGTGGCGCCGCCTCGATCTACACCCGGCCCGGTACGCCTTTCCCCAAAATCCCCACCGTCGACTCGGTGAAGAATTGGCAGATGTCATTCTTCTATGTGCGCAACGACGGGGCGCTCGTCGACCGGATCAATCTGCCGGAGTTCAACCCGGCTCCTCCAGTCGGCCGGATCAACTGGAGCCACAACGCTCGCTCGACGGATCCGAACGCCGAGGTGAACCTGCTGTGGGATTTCCTGGCGACAGCCACTGATGGCGGGCTGACTGCCGAGGATCTCCTCTGCACCATCGCCGAGCGCCGCGTGCTGCCGCTCCAGATGCGCTCCCACAAGATCGGGCACATGTCCGGCCGGTTCGACCCGAACCGGACGTCCAAGGCGCCGCTCAACAAGGCCCAGGTGGCCAGCCGGGTGAACCACATCACCAAGGCGAACATGACGGAGAGCTGGAGCTACGGGCTGGCGCCTCGCGACAGGGAGCATCCGCCGGCGCGGGTAAGTCCTATGTCTTTGCCATTTTCCGGCTTGCGGCTGCGAGGCCGACTTCCTTTTTCTTCTGCCGACTTCCGGCTTGTCATATGTTCCTGTTTTTTCTGTCTTTCTAGGTTTTGAGCGCCGAACGCCGAGGACGGCGACCTGGCGACGAAGAGGTGGACGCCGGATCTCGTCGATCCGGCCGACCAAGCCGGCGAGCATGCCGGCGACGACGACCTGCCGCGAGCGCCTGATCTAGGCGGCCAGGGGGAGCACAATCCGCCCCCTTCACCAGAGCAGCAGGAGGAGGAGGTGGAGCCGGCGACGTCCGGCACGGGGCCAATCCCCGCCGTGCCTCTGCGTACGAGGCCGCCAAGCACCACGGCGACTTCAGCGCCCAAGGGCACGAAGCGAGCCGGCTCCACCGCCGCCTTGGAGGCGAAGGCGAAGAAGCAGCGCCGGCAGCAGCCGAAGATGGTCCCGGAGAAGTCCGGGTGAGTTCTTTCTCTCTTTTTCTTGTTTGATTCCTTTTCTTTCCTTACTTTTGTGCTTATTATCTCTCTGTTTATCCGGCTAGGGCCCCTATCAAGTTTGCCCAGGGCGGCGGCTCCCGGCAAGCTCCGCGCGTTGTGTCGCCGCTTCCCCGCCAGCAGAGGGAGCGGACGCCGCAGCCTTCCTCGCGCGCATCTACACCGCCGCCGCCTGCCGCGGGGACGCCTTCCTTCGCCGTGCCGCTGGCCTCAGCGCCTGGTCGCGGCACGCGGGCTGAGCCGGCTCGCCAGGCGACGCTGGACGACATGTTCCCAGGTCGGACTCGTCCTCTTGGCCCAGCTGCTGGGGCTGGTCTGGGAATGCCGCCATCGACCGGAGCCGGAGCCGGCAGCTCCGCACCGCCTGCGACCGGAACCGGAGCCGGGAGGGGTGCGCCGCCCACGATCGGAGCCGGAGCCAGGCCGAGCGTGGTGGTGCTGGACGAAAGTCCGGAGGAGGCACCTCGGGCGCCGGAGGCGACTGGGCCGGCGGGGCCATCTGCTGCGCCCGGAGCGACGCCGCCACCGCAGCCGACGACGGAGGAGCCGGCCCGACAGGAGCCGGCAAGAGACGAGCCGGCGCGCACGGAGGGCGCCGACTCGCGCGCGTTGGTGAGGACGGGGACCCCCTCGGCGTCACCGCAAGGCCTGCACGTGGCCAAGGGCGCACTTCTTCTTCAGGTGCCGTCCGCTTCCGACTCCAGCCTTGGTTCGGCTGCCACCATGGAGCAGGCGTGGCTCCGCGCCGACTCCTACGAGGTGACCAGCCGGGAGGGAACCCGGCCAAGCATCGGTGGAGATGTTCTTCTCCAGCCTGCAGGCCAATCTCAAGGCCAGGGCAACCGAGGCCGCGGCCAACGTCGCCAAGGTGGAGGAAGCCAGCAAGGTAAGCTTCGACTGCTTTTGATCTGATTATTATCCTGGTAGCCCTCCGAGGCATGGGCCGGCTGCTTGGAGCCGGCACGGGTTTCGCCTGATTGACTAACTTTTTCCTTTTTCCTTAGGCTGTGGCTGATCGGCGCACCGCTCTGTACAACCGCGCCGTGACCCACTACCACAAGGCCAAGCTGGACCGGGCCGACTTGGCCCGCGAGCTGGAAGCCGCCAAGGGTAAGCTCTATGCTTCTTTCGGCTTGATGTCTTGTTTTCTTTCTAATCTTGGTTGGCTGACATTTCTTTCTGGCCGACTTGTAGTTGAAGCCGCCAAGGTTCCGCAGCTGGAGTCGGATCTCCGAGCCGCTCGCGACCAATGCGCCGTGAGCGAGGAGGCGGGCCGATCCGCTGCCCGCAAGCTTAAGCTGGCTGATCAGGAGCTGACGCGGCTGCGCCTGCTGGAGCAGAACCACCTCAAGGAGCTTGCTGCCCTCAAGAAGGACGGGGAGGAGAAGCTGGCGGAGCTGAGCGGGCGGCTGGACGAGGTGGAGCGGCAACGGCTTGCGCTTCAGGAGGAAGTCTCCACCAAGTCCACGGAGCTGACGGCTACCGCCAAGCGCTGGACGGAGGGGATTGGCGCGCTTGACCGCGGCTTGGCGGGTGAGTGTCTCTATGTTTCCTTCCCTTTGCCGGCTTTCGGCTGTCGGCTGCCGGCTTAGGTTGGTAGCCGGCAGCTGAAACTTATCTTTTTCGCTATTCTCCATCTTCGGGCTGAGGCGCGTCGGTTCGTGCCGCTGCCGCCGAGCTTTTGCTTTGTTCCTTCGAATTCTCCATCTTCGGGCTGGGGGCGGTCGGCTCATGCCGGCTGCCGCCGATCTTACTAGGACTTCGAAAATTTGCATTTTTCAGCTTATTTCGGCTTTTGGTGGTTTCGACATGCTTCTTCCCGCAGCGGCCTTCCCGGAGACGCGGGATGCGGCCTTGGCAGCCGTTGGCGTTGAGCGCGAGTCCGGAGGCGGGCGGCGGCGAGGGCAGCTCGGAGTACTTCAGCATGGAGGATCATCTGGCGTCCATGTCTGCCCGCATCGAGCCCATCACCAAGCTCGGCTGGAAACTTCGGAAGGCGGCCGAAGAGCTGGTGCCCATGCTGTGGCCTGAAGAGGCGGCGCCGCAAGATATCTCTGGCCTCATCGCTGCGATGGAGCGGGCCCCGGACCGTTTCCTCGACTGGAAGGAGTCGGCCACGCGCGCCGGTGCCGACATGGCGCTGTCCTTCGTCCTCTCTTGGTACAACGAGGTGGACCTGGGGCAGCTTGAGTTCCGGCGAGCCGGCGTGGAGGACAAGCTCCCGGCCGATCTCAAGGCCGCCCGCCTTGCTCGAGCCAGCGCCATCGCCGAGTTCGTCGACAAGACCCTCTTCGTCGCGGACCCGAACCCTCCTCTGTCTGATGGAGAGTACATGGACGATGAGGAGGCGGAGGACGTGCCTGAGGACGACCCGGCTGCCGGCTCCGCTGATGCCCCTCCGGCTTAGATTTCCTGCTTTTCAGTTGTTCTTTTGCCAAGACAATTTATTAAATCCCCGGGATGCCGGGTGCATATGTAAGACAATATAATTATCCTTTTATTAAGGCACACTTTAATGTGTTTGTTAATCATTTGTGTGCCGGCTTGCTTTCTTTCGACTTGTTCGCTTTTTCCTATCCGCCCCACTCTTTGGCTGTGCTCTTGCCGGTCGTACGTCCGACTTGCGATCCGTCGCCGGATCAAGAGCGGGCGGCGAGGGAGGCCGACAGTATTTCGGTCGAACGAGCTGAATTCGGCAATCCGACACTTTATGAAAGTTTGCAAGTCAACTCGCTTTTACTCTTTCCCTTAGTCGTTTTCGCGTGCGGCTCCCTAGGCCTTACTCCCGCCGGCCGGACAGCCGGGTTGCGGTCAGTAGCTGGATCGGAAGCCGGCTGTCGGAAACCGGATCACGTTACTGAGCCGACCGCGTGAGAGGGTTCAAGCCAATTGGCGAAACAAGGTAAAGTACGCGAAAAACTTGTCGGAAACGGCGCTCTTGGCGCATGCTTTTCATAGCTTACAAAAGGGATACAAGGGATACATACATTCCTGCTCTCATGTGTAAAATGGGCGGAGTAACTTGACATTCCAGGGACGTTTAGTCTCCTCGTCAGCCTTGTCCGGCTTGTTTTTCTTAGCCTCTTGGGCATCTATGAGATAGTAGGAATCATTGCCTACTGCCTTGCTCACGATGAAGGGACCCTCCCATGGGGATGCTAGTTTATGCTGTCCGGCTGTCCGTTGGATCAGCCGGAGTACTAGGTCTCCTTCTCGGAATACTAAGGTCTTGACCTTCCGGCTGTGGTAGCGACGGAGGCTTTGCTGATATACGGTTGACCTGGACTCGGCCATTAGCCGGACCTCTTCAACCAGGTCGACTCCATCTTCGCGAGCTTCTTTGGCTTCAGCTTCTGTGTAGAGCTTGATCCTTGGCGCGTCGTGCTCGATATCGGTCGGCAGGACGGCTTCGGCCCCGTATACGAGGAAGAAGGGTGTGAAGCCGGCCGAGCGGTTTGGCGTTGTGCGCAGGCTCCACAGCACACTGGGCAGCTCTTCAATCCAGCAGCCGGCTGAGCGCTCAAGCGGCTCCACCAGCCTGGGTCGGATGCCGGCTAGGATCAAGCCGTTGGCTTTCTCCACTTGGCCGTTGGTCTCCGGGTGCGCCACGGACGATAGGTCCATCCGGATCCCCATCTCTCCGCAGTAGCGTTTGAAAATGCCTTCGGCGAAGTTGCTGCCATTGTCGGTGATGATGCTATGCGGGTAGCCATATCTCACGATTATTTCCTTGAGGAATGTGACGGCTGTGGAGCCGTCCAACTTCTTGATTGGCTTGGCTTCGATCCACTTAGTGAACTTGTCAATCATCACCAAGAGATGAGTCATGCCGCCTCGGGCTGTTTTGAATGGGCCCACCATATCCAAGCCCCATACGGCAAATGGCCAGGTAATGGGGATGGTCTTCAAGGCGGAAGCCGGCGTGTTCCTTTGCTTGGCGAAGCGTTGGCAGCCGTTGCACTTCTTCACCAAATCTTCTGCGTCTCTGAGCGCAGTCGGCCAGTAAAAACCGTGCCGGAAGGCTTTGGCCACTATGGCTCGGGAGGAGGCGTGGTGGCCGCACTCACCCTGATGGATTTCTCGTAGGAGTTCAATCCCTTCAGCCGGCTCGACGCACCGCTGGAACACCCCACTTACGCTGCGTTTGTACAGCTCGTGGTTGATGATTGTATAGGCCTTGGCCCTTCTCTCAATCTGCCTGGCCTGGACTCTGTCATCGGGCAGACACCGTTGGTGAGGTAGGAGAGGAATTCTTGTGCCCATGAAGGTACGCATCTTATCTCGAATACGCCGACCAACGGGGTCTCCCGCGTGGGAGCTTCCGGCTTCGACCGCATGGTCGCCGGGTTCGGCTTGCTAGCCGGCGGGTTCGGCTTGCTAGCCCCCGAGTGTGGCGATGAAGCCCCGGGTTGGACTGAGAAGTCCCCGGGTTCGGCATGGTAGCCGGCGGGTTTGGCTTGTTAGCCCCCGACTTGGGCGATGAAGCCCCGGGTTCGGCTGAGCAGCCCCGGGTCAGCCGGCACGAATATTGAATCCGAATCCGGTGACGGTGTGATGGACGGCTTCTTGATAACCGCCAAGGCGATACCGGCGGAATGGCTTGCCGGGTTGAGCCAATCTTGGACAAGGCGTCAGCCGCCTCATTGTTTGCTCGTGGCACGTGGTGGAACTCGCAGCCGTCGAAGAAGCCGGATAGCTGCTGGACATGGAAGCGGTATGAGGCCATGTTGGCGTCCTTCGCGTCCCAGTCGCCAGATGCTTGCTGTATAACCAAGTCGGAGTCGCCGAAGCAAAGTATGCGACGCACGCCAATCTCCTTGGCCAGCTTCCGCCCATGAATGAGCGCTTCATACTCCGCCACATTGTTGGATGCGGCGAAGTGGATCGCGGGACGTAGTCCAGCCGGTCTCCCTTGGGAGAGGTGATGACGATGCCGGCTCCTAAGCCGTTGCGCATCTTTGAGCCGTCGAAGTGCATCTTCCAATGCGTGGAATCCGGCACAGGCGGCAGGTACTGCATCTCAGCCCAGTCGACGAAGAAGTCCGCGAGGATCTGCGACTTGATGGCTGTGCGTGGCTCGTAGAGGATGGTGTGGGCGGCTAGCTCCAGAGCCCATTTGGCAACTCGGCCGTTGGCATCCTTGCTGCCGATGATTTCCGCCAGAGGCGCTGTGGCAACCACCCGGATGGGATGTTCTTGGAAGTAGTGCTTGAGCTTCTTGGCTGCCATGTAGACGCCGTAGGTGACCTTCTGGTAGTGGGGGTAGTTTTGCTTCGGTCGGGAGAGCACTTCGGCGAGGTAGTAGGCTGGGCGCTGGACCGTGCTGCTCTGTTTTCGGCTTCTTTGCGCTCCACCACCGGGACAACGCTAACCACTCGGTTGGTGGCTGCGATGTACAACAGCATCGGCTCCATTGAACCCGGCGTTGCGAGGATTGGCGCGGTTGAGAGCACGCGCTTTAAGTCACGGAAGGCCTCATCCGCTCGCGGTGACCGGACGAACTTGTCCGCCTTCCTCATCAGCCGATACGAGGCGGTGCCTTCTCCCCCGGCCGGGCCGACGAAGCGGCTCAAGGAAGCCGGACAGCCGGCGAACTACGGACGTCCTTGAGGCTCTGCGGCAGCTCCATCTTCTCAATGGCACCGATCTTCTCCGGGTTGGCTTCGATTCCTCGGCCGAGAGACGAGGTAGCCCAGGAGTTGGCCGGCTGGCACGCCGAAAGTGCATTTGGCCGGGTTGAGCTTCATCCGGAATCTTCGCAGATTGGTGAAGGTTTCTCTCAGGTCATCAAGGAGGGTAGGCATTTCCTTGGTTTTTACAACGACATCATCCACATATGCGTGAACATTTCTGCCGATTTGATCCTGCAAACACTTTTGCATGCACCTTTGGTAGGTGGCGCTGCATTTTCAAGCCGAATGGCATAGTCGTGTAGCGATAAGCCCCGTACGGGGTAATGAACGAAGTCTTTATTTGATCAGCCGGATTCAAAGGAATGCGGTGGTAGCCTGAATAGGCATCTAGGAAAGACAACGAGTTCACAGCGGCGATCGAGTCTATGACTTGATCTATGCGCGGCAGGGGAAGGGGTCCTTCGGGCACGCCTTGTTCAGGCTGGTGTAGTCGATACACATGCGCCAGGAGCCGTTCTTCTTCAAAACCAGGACCGGGTTTGCCAACCAGTCCGGGTGCAGTACTTCCATGATGAAGCCGGCAGCTAGGAGTCGGGCAATTTCTTCACCGATGGCCTTCCTTCGTTCTTCGGCGAAGCGCCTGAGAGGCTGCTTCACCGGCTTGGCTTCGGGCCGGACGTGGAGGTGGTGCTCAGCCAACTCCCTCGGCACACCCGGCATGTCTCTTGGAGTCCATGCGAAGATGTCCCGATTCTCACGGAGGAAGGCTGGTGAGCTCGCTTTCCTATTTCTTGTTCAAGCCGGCACCGATGGTGACGTACTTGTCCGGCTGCGCCGGGTCCAGCGAGGATCTTCTTGGTGCTGTCGGCCGGCTGGAAATGAGTCGTCCCAGCCGGGTTGCCTCCGGCCGGCATGTCCGTCCGCGCGGCCTTGGCGAGGGCAACGGCGTCGTGGATGAGCTGCTTCTCGGTGGCGATGACCGAGTGTGCGGGCCATCTTGGAGCTCGTGTGGCGCGAGTCCATGGAGCGGCGATAGTCGCCGGCTATGGTGATGACCCCCTTTGGGCCGGGCGGCTTCATCTTCAGGTACCCATAGTGGGGCACCGCCATGAACTTGGTCGGGGCCGGCCTGCCCGAGGAGCGCGTGGTAGGGACTCACGAGGTCCACCACCTCGAACTCGATTCTCTCGGTGCGGAAGTGGTCCGGCTTCCCGAACATCACTTCCGGCCGTGATCCGGCCGATCGGCTGGCAGCAGTGGCCTGGCACGATGCCATGGAAGACGGTGGGGGTGGGGCGCAACTCGGCCTCCTGGATGCCCCGCTTGCGGGCGGTGTCGCGGTAGAGGATGTTGATGCTGCTGCCGCCGTCGATGAGGACGCGCGAAAATCGCACGCTGCGCCGAGTCGTGCCGATGGTGGGGTCGAGGACCATGGCGTAGCTGCCCGGCTTCGGCAGGACAGCCGGTGTGTCGCGGCGATCAAATGTGATGGCCTGCTCTACCGGTTTAGGTGCGGGGGACCGGCGGTATGACCGCGTTGACCTCGAGGGAACGGCTCTGCTGGCTCGTCTTGTCCTCGGGCTCGGAGGTGAAGATGATGTAGGTAGCATCTTCGGCCAGGTATCGGCCATGGTGCACTTGGTTAGCCTCGTGGTGCTCGAGGTTGGCGTTCTCTGCGCCGCCTTGACCACCCGGCCCGCCGGCTGGAGGGGGCGGGGGTGGAGGGGAGGGGTTCGCCGCTTGTCGGCCGCTTCATGAAGTGGCGGTCGCGGGTGGTGTGGTTGGAGGGGTTCTTGCCGCTGTGGTACTTGCACGGCGAGTCGAGCATCTGCTCGAAGGTGTACTTCGGCTTCCATTGCCGGTCTGTTTGCTTCTGGCGGCGGCTGCCGCCTGCCGCGTTGTCCGACACGGCTGCCACATGGGCGGAACCGTACCGGCGGTCCGGCTGGTCGTTGTGACGCTTGCCGCGGTAGTTGTCCCGGCGGCTGCCGTGCGAGCCGCCTTCGGCCGGCTTGTGCTCAGCCGGCTTGTGGTTGTCCCGTCTTGCTGGGGCCGGTGAAACGTCAGTCGGCGCCTTGCCGGCTTCTTCAGCCAGCGCGTACTTGTCCGCGATGGCCATCAAGGCGGCCATTGTCTTGGGCTCGGCTGCGGCGTAGCTTGTGCCACGGCATGGTGTTGGGCCGGCAGCCTCCCATGAAGAAGGCTGATGGCTTGCATCTCGTGCACGCCCTCGCAAGAGTTGCGCATCTCGCACCGGCGCGTCGGATACGCGCGATCCGTCTCGTCCGGGCCACCGCTTGCACATCTCAAGCTGTTGAGGGCGACCCGGCCGGCGATAGGTGCCGGTGAAGTTGCTCGATGAAGGCGGCCTCGAAGTCCAGCCAGCCGTTGATGCTGCCGGCTGGCAGGTTGTTGAGCCATGTGCGGGCGGAGCCGAGCAGCATGAGGGGGGAGTAGCGCACAGCCCAGCGCTTGTTGCCCCGAGAGATGCCGACTGCGGTGGAGTAGTCCTGCAGCCAGTCCTCCGGCTTGGCGGTGCCGTCGTACTTGGGCGTGTCGCGGGGGAGCTGGAAGCCGTCGAGCACGGGCTCGTTGGCGATGCGGGGCCCGAAGCACTTGGGGCAAGCCGGCGCCTCTTCTTCCGCAATGCGGGATTCGATCAGCCGGTCGAGGCGGTCTCTGGCGTCGGCGGGCTCGATGCGCGGGCCCAGCCGGGAGTGGGCCGGCTGGCGAGCGCCGCCTGCTTCGGGAGCCGGCCGGTGAGGGCGTCGCGGCTCGGAGTCTTGCTCCTGGTTCCTGCTTGGCGGAGCCCGGCTGCGGCTGCTGCCGCCGCCTGGCTGGTGGCTCGGCCGGCTCGGGGTTGCGCGCGTGGCGCGGGAGTCGGCTGCGCCGGCTTGGTGCTGGGGAGGCGGACTCGGCCGTGTCCCCGGCGTTGCTGCGGCACCACGAGCGTGAGAAGCTCTAGGGTCTCGGGCGTACACGGGGTCTTTCGGCCGCACCGTTGGCAGCCTTCACCGGATCAGCCACCCGCGCGGTCTGGCGGCGTAGCTCTTCGCCCTCGAGGCGGTGTAGCTCTTCTGCGGCGGCTTCGGCCGCGAGCATGTTCTTGTCGGGGGTGTTGTAGATGGGCAGCTCCATGGATGGAGCCGGCTCGTCCGCGCCGTCGCGGTCGATCTCGGCGCCTAAGTCGCGGCCTCTGCGGCGGATCTCGCCGGCTCGGCTGGGGTTGTCGCCGCCAGGGGTGAGGCCGTGGGCGTGGTTGTACTCACGCTGGGTGATGTCCCACTGGCGCTTAGCAGCAGCCAGCTCCTCGGTCTGCTTGAGGAGGAGCACGCGGTGCGCCTCCGGGTCCGCTCGACGGCGGCGGCGTCGGTGCCGGCGCCGGTGGTGAGCGGGGTGCTCAGCTTGGCCCGGACTTGCTCCAGCCGGGACGGTGGTGGTGGCGCCTTTGGGCCCGAGCCGGAGGCGTTGGGGTCAACGTGGCGCTCCAGGTTGGGGCCGCGGGTGCGCGGGTTCTTGGTGACTTCTTCGCCAGCCATCATGACTTGCACGACGGCGGGGCTGGCGGGAACGCTGCAGCCGGCTCGCGGAGGAGGGCTGGCGCAGCGCAGCACCTGCCGCGGGTAGCGCGGCGGTGCGACGGTGGCAACGTAGACGTCGTGGCCGCCGAAGGAGATGACGCAGCCGCCGGCTGGGAAGGGCCGGTCGGCGAAGCAGCCAGCGTTGTCGGCCGAGCGCGGTCGAGGAGCCGAATCTCCGGATCAAGCCCGAAGCGACTCGCTCGCCGGTGGTGATGGTGAGGCCCGTCCGGATGAAGACACCGGCCGAGGATGCTGAAGGCCCCACGGTGGGCGCCAAATGTCGTGGTATCGTCACGGCATATGCCATAGGGTGGCTAATCGAAGGGGCTCCAGAGAGATCTCACGGCGGTATCCGGAAGCGGGTATGGGCACGAGCGACACGGCGACGTACCCGAGGTTCGAGGCCCTCCGGTGGAGGTAAAACCTCTACTCCTGCTATGAGTGTATATGGTAATCACACGGTACAATGGTGCTCCTAGAGCTGTATCCGGCTGGCCACTGAGAGGCTAAGGGAGACGATGTTCTCTCTCACGGGGCAGCGCTGTAGGTAGGTGAAAGCAATAAGTGATCGATCCTCCCCGCACGAGAGGGGTAGTGCGGCTTATATAGGCACCGGCACTTTACATATAAGACCCTATAGTCTGCGGCCGGCTTGGCCGGCTTCGGCTTCCGCTCCTTCCCGAGGCGGTGACGTCGGGAGCCGTTGAGGCGTCGTGGCTTGTCCCATCCGGCTGCTCGGGTCGGCGGTATGGAGAGGAGGTGTCTCTGTCGCCGTCAGCCACCGTAGCCCGTACGGCGCGTCGTAAGCCATGATGGCCTGTCCGGCGCGTGGCACTATTGCTCCACGGTGCCCCGCGCTTTACGGAGGATGAAGTCGGCGTGGACTTTGGGAACCCGGATCACCAACCCGGTTCCTTCCGGTGCAAGACTCGCCGGCCTCGAGTCGGTCCGAGGTACGGACCCCCGGTCGGATATGGCTTGTAGAAGCCGGCCCAGCTACGGCATTGGCGGCCGTAGCCAGGCCGACTAGGACTCGGAGCCAGCCGACTTCCGGACCAGCCGGCCACGGCGCCAGCCGGCTGCTCCTCAGCCGGCCTTTGCCGCGAGCCGGCCAGTGGTCAGCCGGCTGCTCCGCGTCCATTGCCCTACCCGGGGTCTTCCCCCCGACAGAAAGCCCCTTGCCCTTGTTGTTGGAGGCCATGGTGCTCCTAGATCAAAGACAGATCCTGGCAGAAAACAGCTCGAAACAAAACACGTCGAGAAAACGATATACGGACCTCCAGGGGTTCGGGAGATTATATAGCAGGAATTTTTACGACATATGGAAAGTACCAGGTCGAACCAGAGTCGGAAAGGGGCGACGAGGGGCTCACCTCATAGGGTCGACAGCTACTCCTCTGAAGACCTCACGTCCCTGGGATGATGAGACCAGAAGTTCTACGCAGTTTTCGCCTCCACTTCAACATCAACGACTCAACACCAGACTACTTCACCACCAACTGCTCCGAGAATCCTTGCTGAAGACGATGTCAGCGGGTTAAAGACATCAACATATGTGACCACCCCCAAACATATAGGATGGATAGGACAAACTCAATCGCTTTGATTGTGCTACCCCCACGTATTAGGTATCCCTAGATACTTTGAGTGCCTTGTTTGGTTTGATGATTGCTTGTAGTTTCCTCGTGTGCTGCTTGAGTGATTTTATCTGTTTGTTGTGTATGTTTGTCTTGGTCTTTCGGTATGAAAAACCCTCTTAGTGTGATAAACCAACTTAGGAAGCCTCCCAAACATGTTTCCACCCTCATCTACCTTGCTGATGGATTGCTAACATCTAGTTGGTTGGGTAGATTAACGAAAGACTCTAACTCTAAACCCGTTAGCAGTTGTTTTTCAACCATCAGGTAAACTAACTCAGACCCCTATCTCCGCCGACTACTTTCAAGGTCATCTGAAGCATCTCTACTACGCCAACAAAGCAAAAGCCAATACCTTCAAGATCCGCTGAAGCATCTCCACTTCATCAAGAAAGCAGAAGCCCCTACCTTCAAGAGTGACTGCACCTCTACCAGAAGACTTACTAACTTGGTCTAACCTTGGTATATAATCGCGCTAACCTAGAGGATATCTTTTTGAAAACCACCCCCCCTAACACACCGTCTAACCAGATGAGAGAACATTAGCGTCAAAGACAAGCTACATCACATGGTTCATCAGGTCCTCGTCAAGTGAAGCTCATGAAGATACCTCAAGACTCAAGACTAGGTGTAATTTACCCGCTCACTTCTTAACTGGACAACACCGACACTCAAGCTGAAGATTGTCTCCGACGACCTTGTTGCTGCTTCATATGGACAACAACCCGACGTTTCATCAACTTACTAACTTACCGCGCGTCCCATATGGTTGAGTTAACACCGTGAATGCCTCTTGAAGTTGTGGTCTGCACGTCGCCCCCGAAGATTCTTCAACTGAACAAGGAAAATCGATGACTTTTTCAGAAGCCCGATAGAACCACAAGGCAGAGGCACAGAGTTATTCCGAAAGCCCGATGAAAAATCTTAAGGGTGGAAGACTTCGTCTTCCACTACAAGTTGGAGCTAACCCTAACATTTTAAACCTTTCTAACACACCGTTGGAAACTTGGGATGCACTAACTCCCCTTGAAGCTGTGGACTGCACCTCGCTCCCTGAAGATGCTTCAATTCAAGACAAGAGAAAGATCACTTATTCAAAAGCACCGACAAGACCCGTGGCCGAAGCTTAGAGTTTTTCAGAACCCCCGATGAACGATTTTAAGGGTGGAAGACTTCGTCCTCCACTAAAATTTAAAGCTAACTCTAAAAAGTTTTCGAACCTGCTAAAGCACCATTGGAGCGCACTAACTTTTCCGAAATTGTGGACTCCGCTAGGATCGTTAAGAGGCTACAAGATCTAACACCTGCACGGAGTAGTCAACCTCTTCATGAAGCTCGCCATCGGCAGGAATCCATCATGTCTCTCAGAAGCTGAAGTTGCGACCCCCTCAACAATGGCACGCCGACAGAAGAATGGAGTCTAACTTTCGTTAAGCCTTACAACCCCTCTTGTTCTGCGCTCACTAATCTCGGGACGAGATTATTTTAAGGGTGGAAGATCTGTCACACCCCAACTTTTGCAACCATGTTTGGTTGTCCTTAGTGCAAAAATTAGGGGGAACAAAAACTTTTTTCTATAGACTAATAGATGAATTGCCTTGATTTGCTTGTTGATATCAATTGATTGTTTTGCTTGTACATGATTTGCCCTAGTATGTTGGTTGAGTTAAATTGTCTTGAGTTACTCCACCACATGAATCTCCTAGGTGAAAACCAACTAGCAACGCATTAACTAAAACCTTTCCATCTATGGAACGCTCAATGCACCTATCTTGGGATCATCTCTGTTTTGCATTTTAGCTCACCCTATCTTCTATTTAAGTTTGAATATCATCCACTCCTCATTATATCCTTTTTCCCTTGTCCTTGTCACAAACCCTAGGACCTCACAAATTTGGCTAAGTCATAAAGCTGTTACCGGATCCCATTTTGGAGCCCCGGGTTAAGCTACCCCTTGCCATCCAAGGCAATGCACTTGGTCCTAGACCTACCTTGTCATGAGCACTTCCCAACCATGTCCTTGCCTTGAACCATATCCCTCTTATACTCATTTATACTTGTCTGTTTTGAGGCCAAGTCAAAAATCTGTTTTGGCAGGCTTAAAAGTTCAAACTTTGGCGGTTTATATCTAAGTGCCCACAACTGTTATTAGTAACCTCAATGCATGGATCTCATATATGCAACACCCTCTACAACTTCCACGTCTTGCATGTCCCATTCTACCTTTGCAACCCATTTATTTAACTTCATCTTATGCCCTATCAAATGTTGCACCACTATATCACATTTTCCTCTTTTACCTTTGTTCTTCTTTATTCCCAACTTTTTTTTTCTTCTTCACAAACCAAGTGTGGAAGTGATTGTTTCATTTTGAAGAACTCATCTACCCTTGAGGTTTTATTTCCAAAATTTATTCTTACCTTCTTTTAATAAATTTTCCAAACTCCTATTTAAGATTCTTCACTAATTCTTACCATAGAACTACTTCTAGTTTTATCAAAACCTTTCGAATTTATTCTCTCAAAGTTAAATGGAAGCTTTTGAAATATCATGTGTACCTCTTTGATCCATGTAACATCAATCACCTCCATAGCTTTGTGAATTTTTATCATTTGATCAACTATGGCATTATTTCCCAATTCCATCACTTTTCTCCTTAGGATTTCTCTAGCCTTCACCCCACCATCTCTTTTGATTTAACCTACCTTATCCTAATGATCAAGTGGTGAACCACCTTTTCATGGCACTAGAGAGAGTGGCCGGCCATGCCATGCCATCTCTCCATGCACTACCTCTCTCTTATTCTCTCTCCCTCCCTCCTCTCTTAGTAAAACCTTGGGAAGCCACACCCCTGCATCCCTACCCCTCCAACCTGCAACCCTAGGTGAGCCCTATGCCCCTCCACCATCATGGCTCTCCTCCTCCTTCCCAATGCCATTAAGTGGCATAGGCCTTGACCCAAACGTCCTAGACCTGCACCCTGGCACCTCTAACCTTGTCCAGCACCAAGCCATGGATTCCTGGAGCCCCTTAATGCTTTCCCCTCGGGCCTCAATGCCCCCAGCACCTCTGCCCGACCATGCCAGCCTGGTGGTCACCCAAATTCGGTCCGGACCACAACCAGCGCCCAAGCCCCCGAGACCGCGCCAAGGAGACGTCCTGGCATCCCTCTCCCCAATACGCATACTCCCGAGGCAATCCCTGCGCCACAATGGCCTCTCCCATGCTTGCCATAGGCGTGGTCACCCTGCTCTGGCCGAGCCCGTGCGTTCCCAAGCAACCTAGCCGTCTCAGCCTTGTACACTTCTTTAGGCCTATAAGGCATCGTATCTTGACCCTATCCAGCACCCTGGATCCCTCCCTAAACCCCGTTTCATCATTTGATTCGTATCGAACACCTGCGTGCAACCTCGGAAACCACCTCGCTGTGACCTGTTCAGCACGCGTATCCCCGGGATTTCAGCTGCACTGGATTCTTCTCTGGATACCCTTCATGATGCCACCACCCAGCTGCCCATTCGCGCTCACCCTCGCGCACCCATCACCACCTGCAGCATGTCCACCATGCGCCGGACCTCGCCTATAAAACCCGTGCCCCAGCTCACTCCACCCCACAGCAGTTCCCTCCCTCTCCACTGAGCCTCAACGGAGCGCTGTAACGCTTCCCTTCCCCTCGCTGCTCACCGGAGGAGCCACCTCCTGCCCGTCATCACCGTGATGGTGTCGAGCAAGGAGGAGCTCGTCCCCGACGCCCTTCTCCCTCCTTCTCTGCCCCTTTATGCTCACCCTCGTCTGCTCTTCCTCACGCGCATCATCTCGATGTCCAGGGCCACCGGTGAGCGCCGCCGTCACCGTCCGTCCGGGGACGTCTGCGGAGGAAGACCCGCCGGGGCGAGGCTGCTGCAGGAGGAAGAGCGTCTGGACGCGCCCCTGGATGGCCCTGACTCTCCGCTACCCCGCCGGAGCCGCCGTCGACCGCCGCGTCTCGCCGGTAAGAATCCCGGCCGCCTCCGTTTCTTCCTGTCCTCCGCGCGTGCCTGCGTGCGCCGCGAGGGAGACGAGGACCCGAGCGTGCATGCATGGGCCGCTTGGCCACGCTGGCCATGCAGGCTGGCCCACCCGGGGCCCTCTCTCCCCTTTCTTTTTCTCTTTTTTTTTCCTATCTCCACCTGGATAATCTCCTGGGCCGGCCCACTTTGCAACCCTGCGTGGCCCAGGTTTTTCCCGCCCGTGTGAGCCGTTTAAACTTTGGAAATTGCTGTTTGTTGTGATAAAAACCAGTGGCACTCCTCGGTGAATAACTCCAGATCTACAAACCCAAATCGAGTGGAACCAACTGCGTTAGATCAGAAATTTCATTACCATTCCAATGCCACTGACCTCATATTTTTAGGATTTTTGTACGATTTTTAATGTATTAAACATGATCACTGGTTATTGTTTAGTATCTCTAATTTCTAAATTTGAAAAATTAACCTTTTTGAGTGAATCCAATTTTGTTAGCCTTGTTTTAGTACTTAACATCTAGAATAATTAGTGTTAGACCCTTTTCATAACGTTTTGGCTACTATTTGTGCTAAGTGTGTGTCACAGGAAATGTTGTACCAAAACTTTTGCTTATTTAAAATCCTTGACCACCTCTTTTTTTTTAAAAAAAAAATGGTCAACCTATGTTTCATTCTTGCAAAACAAAACTCTATGAGACTTAAACCAAGTTTCATGTGTTTTTTTTATAAGATTTCAAATGTTGGGGTGTATGGTTTACTTTCTATTTTTAGTGTAGTGTTTCAAGAATAAAAGAGACAAATGATTTCTACCTCTTCAAAAATGTTTTGAAAATAAAGGATGAATGTTTTTGAGGCCAAAGAATTGCGCTAGTCTTCTTGATAGTGTTATCTATTAGGGGATATTTAATTCATACCTTGGTTATAACCATGATGGCAATTTCTCTTTTGTAAAGCTCTCGTGCCTTTATTTAGGAGGAATAAATTAGGTGTTCTTAAAATCAAATTTAAAGTTGAATTGTGATCCTTAGTATGTTAGATCTTAGTAAAGTGGTTAGCTATTGATGGATGATTGTTGATTGTTGAATGTTTGTTCTGTTGGTGCAATGTGTTGATTGTGTTCCTCTCATATTTCCGGCGATAGATGCGAACAATTCCGGAGAAGAAGAAGAAGTGGTTCGGACAAGGATTTTATTTATTGTTGGAATTCTTATTTGATGAAGTAGAAGAAGTCCAGGGACAAATAAGCCAACCAAGGCAAGCCATCTTTTGATCTCTTGCTATTTATCCTTATTGTTGTGCTAATTGCTCCATTATATACTTGGTTCCTTGTATCATGTGTGATTTTTGGTCCTCTACTCTATGCATACTTATTCCCAAAGTATGTTGAACCCCTTGTTGATGCTTTGCATACTTGCTCCCAAGTATGTGAACCCCCTCGTTGATGTTATGCATGTTTACCCTAAGCATGTATGCCCCCTTGACCATATCCATGTTATCATCTTCTTAGTGGTATGATGATTAACATCATGACCCCTGTTTGAATCATCTTAATTATGTTGTCCCTATACATGCTTATCCTAAGTATGTATGATCCCCTTAACACCTCAATTATCATCCCCTTAGTGGTATGATGGCTAGCATCATGTCATTGTGACTCTTAGTTCCTTCATAAAACTATAGGTTGGGAAAACCCTCAAGGTTTTACCTTGTTGTAAAAGTTTTTATTAAAACCTTGGGTATAATGTTATGCCCAAGTGAGAATTTGAGAAAGGAAAGGATTTGGTAAAAATGATGGGGTTGAGAAAGTGGTTGGGATATTACGAAAACTTTGGCGCCTAAGTACTCACCCATGACAACAAACTAGCGCAACCACATTACTCCAACATGGGCACGGGGATTAGCTCGACGTTCGTTCTCTTTAGCATGAGGCACCGCATAACTATACAAGGGTACGGTTACCCCCGAGTCCGGATTGTCGAGGTTGGGACAATAGTATAACGGGAGGCCTTCGGGCTGACCCGTCCGGAAGACACTATGGGTCTCCTGGCTTGGCGGTGGAGCCACGCTCAAAAGGAGGTGAGCTGCCACGGTGCCGGGAGGTACATACTCCATAGGGTAGGACCTCTTGCTAATTAGAATGGGCGAAAGGCTTCGACCTGGTTATCCGATACCCACATACTTTCGTATGATGGCCCGGGGATGATCCCGGCGGATTTATCAGATCTTGTGGGGAAAGTGTGCAAACTCTGCAGAGTGAAATCTATTCGAATAGCCGTGTCCGCGGTCATGGACGGTTGAAATGGCTGTTGCTTAGCCTGATGAGTTTTGTTTGAGAAAGTGTTTACCAAAGGAAAAAGGAACTTGTTTTCGGAGTACCGGAAGGGTACTAGAATGGTTTGGTTGACCATGTGGAGATGGTCGGAAAGGAAATAAACTGGGTTACTCCCTTCCTAGTGTTTTATGTTGTAGAACTCTTTTGAAGTATCTTCTTCAACAAAGATATAGAGATGTCATAGGATCTTCTTGGTGTCCCCTTCAACTGTGATGTTGGGATGCTACATCCACAAGAGAAACTGATTCTCTTTCACATGCTATATCCACAAGAGAAACTGATTCTCTTTCACATGCTATATCCACAAGAGAAACTATTCTTCCTCTCTTGTCTCTTTTAGTTAGCTCTGTTAGCATCTTTCTTGATGGTTTTGCGAGTACAATTCCAATGTACTCACGGCTTTGTCCCTGGCTATTTACTTGGCCAGACTTGGAGGAAATCGACAGAATAAGAAGGAGTTGACGACGTCTATGCGAGCTAGGAACGTCTTCCCAGTCAGTTGCCTGTAGGGTTATGGCAGATGACTTGGGTACTGCGCTGCTGAAGTGATAATGCTACTCTGATGTTTAGTTAGGCCCTCTGAGGCTATTATGTAAGTATGGGTCATGTGACCATGTTGTAATTTTCTTATTCCGCTTTGTAATGGATGGTGTAATTTGATATCAGTTCGGTTATGTGTTCATGACGCACTGATCATGGGATCGTGAACTGTATACATAACAGGGATTTTGGACAGCTAGTCTGGGGTCCCCACAGCCTTGGAGAGAGCTAATTTTAATTGCTCCTGAACGATACACCTCCTCAATGACATATGGTCCTTCCCATTTTGAGAGTAATTTCCCTGCAAAGAATCTGAGACGAGACCGATACAATAGGACTTTATCCCCAATATTAAATTCTCTTTTGATAATTCTTCTATCGTGCCATTTCTTAACTTTCTCTTTTTGAAGAAGATTAGTAAGAGGCTTTGAAATCTTGTAGAAGTCTTTAATAAATCTCCTATAAAACCCAGCGTGACCAAGAACACTACGAATACCTTTAACATCCCTAGGATAGGGCATCTTCTCAATTGCTTCAACTTTAGCTCTATTAACTTCAATACCTCTCTCGGAAATTTTATGTCCCAATACAATTCCTTCATTAACCATAAAGTGGCATTTCTCCCAATTAAGAACAAGGTTAGTTTCTTCACATCTCTGCAAAACTTTATCAAGGTTCTGCAAGCAATTATCAAAAGAATTCCCATAGACGGAAAAATCGTCCATGAATACCTCTACAATACTCTCGCAAAAACCATGAAAAATAGCAGACATGCATCTTTGAAAAGTAGCAGGAGCATTACATAAACCAAAAGGCATGCGTCTATAAGCATAGGTTCCATAGGGACAAGTGAAAGTGGTTTTCTCTTGATCCTTAGTTTTAACAACAATTTGTGAAAACCCAGAATAACCATCAAGAAAGCAAAAATGAGTATTTTTGGATAACCTTTCTAACATTTGATCAATAAAAGGCAAAGGGTAATGATCTTTCTTAGTAACCTTATTAACTTTTCGATAATCAATGCACATTCTATACCCTACAACTACTCTTTGAGGTATGAGCTCATCATTATCATTAGGCACAGCAGTCATTCCTCCTTTCTTAGGAACACAATGCACAGGACTAACCCATCTACTATCAGCAATAGGATATATAATACCAGCTTCAAGAAGTCTTAAAAACCTCATTTCTTACCACTCCTTCATCTTAGGAATTAGGCGACGCTGATGTTCAACAACAGGCTTTGCATCATCTTCCATATTAATGGCATGTTGGCAAATAGAGGGAGAAATCCCCTTCAAGTCATCAAGAGTGTAGCCAATAGCTCCTCGGTGCTTTTTCAGTATTTCCAATAACCTTTCTTCCTCAATCTCTGAAAGCTTAGAACTAATAATAACAGGATATATTTTCTTATCATCAATATGAGCATATTTAAGATTATCAGGCAATGGTTTTAAATCAAAGACAGGATCTTCCTTTGGTGGTGGTGTCGTACCCAGATCTTATACTGGTAAATCATGCTTAAGAATAGGTTGACGAAGGAAAATTTCATCAAGCTCATTTCTTTCTTCCCTAAAAACTTCACTCTCACTATTCTCCAAATGTTGCTGCAAAGGATTGTTAGGAGCAAGAGCAATAGATGCACACTGTTCAACTCTAAAATCATTATTAGGCGAATCAACTTTATAAGGAGTTTTGGCAAATTTAGAGAAATTAAACTCATAAGATTCACCAGCAAATTTAGTCAAAATTTTCTCTTTCTTGCATTCTATAACAGCTCCACAAGTATTTAGAAAAGGTCTACCAAAAATGATAGGACAATACTTACTAGCAGCAGAACCAAGTACCAAAAAGTCAGCATGATATTTAATCTTACCACATAGAACTTGCACGTTTGGGTAATGTGGTTGCGCGAAGTAAAGTTGGGACGGCGAACACTTATACACAGTGCTCCTTTATAAAAACACTTACTCACACTTCTTTGGTTGCCCACGCCTAACCACACATCTCTTTTTTGAAACAACAAAGCTTTCCATTTGAAACAACACTTGGGCAAGACTACATCTCCCCAAATTTTCAAAGCTTTTCTCAAAAACATTAAACATAGGGTTTTCCCAACCTAAGGCCTCATTGTGTAGTGCTAGAATGACAACAAGGGGACATAATGATAGCTATCATACCACCCAGAAGGTGATATATGTAGGGTCATGGGTTTATACTTGCTTAAGGTAAGCATGTATAGATTCAAGATAAGAAGAAGAATACGATAGGAACATGATGTTGACCAACAAAACTCCGAGAGGGGTAGTGGTGGTCAATGATCCGACATACTCTAAGTAAGTAGGCATGCCCTTCACAAAAATAGGGTACACGAAGATCATGATAATGACCAAGAATTCACTAAAGGGGGTGTATGTAAGATATCGGAGAGAGGCGACATGCTTAAGATAAGCATGCGCCGACAACACAAGTAGAATGGTAAAGCCATGACCATGATGCTAATCATCACACCACTAAAGATTATATGTGAAGTGTCAAAGAGGATCATCATGCTTAAGATAAGCATGCATTGGCGGCACAAATAGAACTAGCGCAAGATAGATCAAGAGACAACGATAATACCATGGTAACAACAATATAAGACACAACATTCAGAGGTCAAAATATGGCTTGCCTTGGTTGGCTTGTCCCTGGTCTTCTTCAAATCCTTCTCCAGAATCCTCTCCTTCAACTTCACCCTCGTTCGTATCTATCGTCGCAAAGATAAATAATACATACAATCAACACAAAGCTCAAGAACAAAGTGTTTAAGTAAAACAAGACAAAATATGCAGGGGTATTTTCTTGGCAGTAACAAAAACAAAACATGGGTTGGCTATTTTTCAACAAAGTGGTGACAAGAATTTGAGTGAATTAAAAAGAATTTTGGTTCCAACATTGCATGTGACACACATACACTTACTAACAGAGACAAAAAAAAAATCATTAACAGAGACTAAAAATATTTTTCCTAGATGGCCAGTACTAAAACAAGACCAACACAATTGGATTCACCCAAAAATACTAATTCTACAATTTTAGAAATTAGATATACTATGCAGATTACAGGGAACACGTTTACTATGCCAAAAATCATACAAAAATCTTAAAAATACAAGGTCAGTGGCATCTGAAAGGTAATTCCATACTGGTTCGAAAGCAATTGGTTTCACTAAAAACGGATGTGCCAAACTCAAGTTATTCACAAAAAGGCTCACAGATGCAAATTCAATTTTAATAGAGATTTTAAATTTCCAAACGATTTTAATCGGGCGGGAAAGGTTTTGGGCCGTGCCAGGTGCACCGAGATGGGCCGGCCCAGGGGATTTTCCAGGTGGCGGCGAAAAATAAAAATAAAAGAGGCCGGGGCCTGTGGCGGGCTAGGCCATGCACGGCCGACATATCCTGCATGGGCCATGCGGCCGTTGGATGTAGATCTGGCCGCCTGTGGCCGCCGTCTTCTCCATGTCTGTGTAGGGCTCATTGGAAGAGAGAAGAGAGAGGGGCGGCGCGGCTTACCGGCGGTCAGCGGCGGTTTGGCGTCGTGCAGAGAAGGTGGGGGAGTGGCGGCGTGGTGCGTGGAGGCCTTGGCGTCATCCCGTCGCAGTTGCTCCTCCTTGCTCGACGTCGTCTGCGTCACAAGCGGCTTCGGCGTGTCGAGGGCGTCGTCGTCTGCCGGCGGATCTGAGCGAGGGAGAGGCAAGGTCAGGGGCAGTTTGAGAAGGGGAGACAAGGTAAAAGGGGAGAGGGACAGTGGCGGTGTCGAGGCGTCGTCCACCTGCGTGTCACGCCCACGGTGACCACGTCATTGGTGACGACGAAGAGCAGCAGCAGCTCGAGCAGCGCTGCAGTGGGGCAGAGAGGTGGCGTGGGTGTGGAGAAAAGTTGAAAGGGGCGTCGAAGGCGCGGGGGTCGTTTTTATAGCGAGTGGAGGGAGACAGGCGTATTGGTCGTGCCCAACGGGCGACGGCGTGATCGCCCGAGCATGGCAGACGAGGTGATGGCGGATCAGGCGAGGCGACGCAACGCAGGCGGCGTCCAACGCGTTGACGCGTGAAGACGAGGCGGCGGGTGGTAGTCGAGGCGACGACTCGGTGCCCGAGACGTCAGTCGCCATGATGGCGCGCGTGCGTGGCCAGCGCGCGTGCACGCTAGGTTTCTCTGGCGGGAGAGGGGGTTGGCAGCGTTGGGCCGAAAGAGAGAGGGAAGGGAGTGCCAGGGTTGGGCCAGGGTAAGGGGGAGAGGGGGTGGTGTTGGCCTCGGCCCAAACTGGAGAGATAAGAGAGAGGGAAACAGATAGAAGAGAAAAAGAGGGGGAAGTGTCCCCTCTCATGTCTCCCACCTTGGAAAAGTTAGAGAAAGGAAGAGAGATAGAGAGAGGCAGTGATGAAGGAGAGGGGGCATGCAAAGTAGTTGCATGAGCCAAAAAATTGGAAAAGTGAAAATGCACACAAGTGGAGAAAATGAGAGGGAAAGGTGGTGTGGTGGTGGTGTCACACAAGGTGATGGTATCTCCACCAAAAATGAGAGAGGGGAGTGTTCCCCCTCATTTTGGTGGGGTGTTGAGACTAGGTTTAGAGTTAATTAGGGTTTTGATCCAGAGAAACAAATTTGAGTGGGAGAGTTTGCATAAGAGAGGGGGAAAACCCTAATAATACAAATTGGTGTCAAACTAGGTGCTAGGGTTTTAGAAGAATTTTGCACACAAACAGAATTCTACACAATACCATATGCAAGATTCTATCCTAATCACACACATAGTCACAAGAAGTAAAAGTTTTTGTTGGCTCTAATGTTTCAAGATTTGTAAACATGCATGTTGTGAAAAATTGGTTGTGACAGTATCATCAAAGACAATGACTCCTATTTCACATCAAAGGAATTTGGAAGCTATTGTGAAGAGTTGGGTATAAAATTGAATTTTGCGTCAGTTGCCCACCCACAAACCAATGGTCTGGCGGAAAAAGGTAACAGGCTAATCTATTACGGTCTGAAGAAAAGGTTGTTGGCACCACTCGAAAGAGTAAGAAGCGCCTGGATAGCAGAGTTGCCACCTATGGATCCCGCGTACAAATCCAAATGATGCAACTCAAGAAACACCTTTATTTCTTGTCCACGGCGCAGAGAACGTGTTTCCAGTAGAAATAGCACACGAGGCTCGTCGAGTTTCAGACTATGAAAAGATCACCTCTACAGAAGCACTCGAATACGTCATCGACGCACTCGATGAATCAAAGGACGTCACCCTCGCAAGATCAATGGCATATCAACACAATCTGTGGAACTATCATAGTTGTTGACTTAATTTTCCCCAGGTCCTTCAATGTGGGATACCTAGTCCTTTGACTCAAACAGGAAAGCCATAGACAGCTGGAGTCGCCATGGGACGGACCCTACATTGTCACGGAGGTTATTCCTGGAGGAGCTTAATGCCTCCAAGACAAAAGGACCGGAGCCGTCCAGGCCAATCCATGGAACATCGCGCAGCTGCCCTTGTTGGTTTGAAGGGTGCGGATCCAGGCCGTCAGTGGCTCGATTTCTTCGAGTTCAGCTTCAGTTAATGGTTGATCCACGACTTCAACTTCTTCACTTCCTTCGGCGGGTCGAAGGGGGCGAGGATGAACTTCTTCTCTCCAACCTTCTCGTCCTTGATGTCGAACCATTTCTGGCGCCAATTCTAGATGGACTCGGCCATCTAGAAGTCAAAATACTCAGCTTGTGGCCGAACAGAGATGATGACGCTGCCAACGTTGTAGACATCGGTCTTCGATGCATTCTGCTGGATAAAAAACAAGCGCCTCCATAGGGCCCAATACGGGTCGATGCCCTGGAAGCACTCTCATAATGTGAAGCACACAATGTGCAAGATGGAATTTGGCATGAGCTGATGTAGCTAGACGCCGTAAACAAAGAGAAGCCCACAAACAAATTTGTGGGCTTGATGTCGCAGATAGAAGTACATACTTGCGAAGCTTGCGGAGGTCGTCGGCGGTGCATTTTGACTTGCTCCAGCCCGACACCCGCGTCTTCCCTGAGGTGGCATCATCAGTGGCTCGTGAGGCTTTCACCTTCTTCCCCATGGCGGTGGGGGAAGGGCTTGGTGTTTGGAAGAAAGAAAGTAAGGGATTGAGCTCTGTGAGGCAAGAAGGACAGTGGCGCAATGAGGAAGATGAAGTTCGGTAGCGCAGGGAGAGAATGACCAAGTAAAGTAATAACACATAATTTTATCCTACGAGTCGAAGAAGGAGAGCCATCTGACGAAAAAGGACGGTTCCCACGGCTTCCATCTAGGGCAACCATGTGGCACGCGGCAGGCAAAACTGCCCGGCCACTTACCCCATGTCGCGGGAATCAAGGGAGTTACCGCACGCCGCATTACCGGGCGCTTCGATTCTCGTGCGGTCAAATCAAGCGTCGTGGGTATCGCCACACGTTCGTCTCACTGTAGCAAGGGCTCACTTTTGATGCGTGTCCAACGTATCTATAATTTCTGATGTTCCATGCTAGTTTTATGACAATACCTACATGTTTTGTTCACACTTTATATCGTTTTTATGAATTTTCCGTAACTAACCTATTAACGAGATGCCGAAGTGCCAGTTCCTGTTTTCTGCTGTTTTTGGTTTTAGAAATCTTACACAGGAAATATTCTCGGAATTGGACGAAATCAAGGCCCACGATCTTATATTTCCACGAAGCTTCCAGAACACCGAAGAGGGACCAGAGGGGAGGCCCAGGGCCTCCACACATGGTGGCGGCACGGCCAGAGGGGGGGCGCCCCCCTATGGTGTGGCTCCACCAGAACCCCTCCGACTCCGACTCTTCGCCTATTTAAGCCTTCGTGACCTAAAACCTCGAGAAGAATAAGCCACGGTACGAGAAAAGTTCCAGAGCCGCCGCCATCGCGAAGCCAAGATTCGGGGGACAGAAGTCTCTATTCCGGCACGCCGTCGGGACGGGGAATTGCCCCGGAAGGCATCTCCATCGACACCACCGCCATCTTCATCGCCGCTACTATCTCCTATGATGAGGAGGGAGTAGTTCTTCCTCAAGGCTAAGGGCTGTACCGGTAGCTATGTGGTTCATCTCTCTCTCCCATGTACTTCAATACAATGATCTCATGAGCTGCCTTACATGATTGAGATTCATATGATGAGCTTTGTATCACTATTAATCTATGTGCTACTCTAGTGATGTTATTAAAGTACTATATTCCTCCTCCATGATGTAATGTTGACAGTGTGTGCATCATGTAGTACTTGGCGTAGGTTATGATTGTAACCTCTTGTAGATTATGGAGTTAACTATTACTATGATAGTATTGATGCGATCTATTCCCCCTTTCATAGCCTGACGGTGACAGTGTGCATGCTATGTTAGTACTCGGTATAATTGCAATGATCTATTGTGCACTCTAAGGTTACTTAAATATGAACACCGAATGTTGTGGCGCTTGTTAACTCTGACTTGAGGGAGCTCTTGTAGCCCTACACAATTAATGGTGTTTGTCATCCAACAAGAGAGTGTAGAGTGGTTTTATTATGTGATCAATGTTGAGAGTGTCCACTAGTGAAAGTATGATCCCTAGGCCTTGTTTCCGAACATCGAAACACTGTTTGTTTACTGTTCTGTTGCATGTTTACTCGCTGCCATATTTATTTCAGATTGCTATTACCACTCATATTCATCCATATTACTTGCATTTTACTATCTCTTCGCCGAACTAGTGCACCTATACATCTGACAAGTGTATTGGGTGTGTTGGGGACACAAGAGACTTCTTGTATCGTGATTGCGGGGTTGCTTGAGAGGGATATCTTTGACCTCTTCCTCCCTGAGTTCGATAAACCTTGGGTGATTCACTTAAGGGAAAACTTGCTGCTGTTCTACAAACCTCTGCTCTTGGAGGCCCAACACTGTCTACAGGAAAAGAAGCCAACAGTAGACAGCAAGCTATTTTCTGGCGCCGTTGCCGGGGAGGTAAGGTAAAAGGTATTCACATCCTCCGACTACTAAGCTATTTCCTAGCACTGTTGCCGGTGTGTGAGTGCTCGAAGCTATTTCCTTTAGATCCTGCAATTGCATCGTTTTGTTTCTTGTTTATAACTAGTTAGGCATAATGGAAAATAACAGTGAGCTTTTTAATCTATTTCCTGAGTTAAGACATGGATTGTTTGATGCGAAAATTAAAAAACCTATGGAACCTTATTTGCATGTTAGTAGCAATGATATTAGTATGAACGCTTTGAACACCATTGTTGCTAATTCTATGGAAAATTCTAAGCTTGGGGAAGCTGGTTTTGATGAGCATGATATTTTTAGTCCCCCAAGCATGGAGAAGAAAATTTACTTTGATGATACTTTACCTCCTATATATGATGATTGCAATGATGACTATCATATTTTCAGTCCACCTACTATTAAGGAGAAAATTAATTATGATTACAATATGCCTCCTATATATGATGATTATGGTGATAATAATAATAATGATAGCTACATTATTGAATTTGCTCCCACTACAATTAATAAGAATGACTATGCTTATGTTGGGAGTAGTAATTATTTTATGCATGAGACTCATGATAAGAATGCTTTATGTAATAGTTATATTGTTGAGTTTGTTCATGATGAAACTGGAAATTATTATGAGAGAGGAAAATATGGTTATAGAAGTTTTCATGTTACTAAAACACCTCTCTATATGCTGAAATTTTTGAAGTTACACTTGTTTTGTCTTCCTATGCTATTCACTTTGTTCTTCATGAACTTGTTTATTTAGAAGATTCCTTTTCATAGGAAGTGGGTAAGACTTAAATTTGTTTCATGACTGCTTTTTGATGCTCTCTTTTGTTTCAACTCTTGTTATTTGCGAGTGCATCATTAAAATTGTTGAGCCCATCTTAATGGCTATAAAGAAAGCACTTCTTGGGAGATAACCCATGTTTTTATTTTGCTACTGTTTTGTTGTGTCTTGGAAGTTGTTACTACTGTAGCAAACTCTCCTTACTTTATTTTATTGCATTGTTGTGCCAGGTAAAGTCTTTGATAGTAAGTTTGATACTAGATTTGGATTACTGCGCAGAAACAGATTTCTTGCTGTCACGAATTTGAATAGTATTCTCAGTAGGTAACTCAGAAAAATCTGCCAATTTACGTGAGTGATCCTCAGATATGTACGCAACTTTCATTCAATTTGAGCATTTTCATCTGAGCAAGTTAAGAGCCCCAGAAAAATTCGTCTTTATAGACTGTTCTGTTTTGACAGATTCTGCCTTTTATTTCGCATTGCCTGTTTTGCTATGTTTGATGGATTTCTTTATTCCATTAACTTTCAGTAGCTTTGTGCAATATCTAGAAGTGTTAAGAATGATTATGTCACCTCTGAACATGTGAATTTTTGATTATGTACTAACCCTCTAATGAGTTTGTTTCGAGTTTGGTGTGGAGGAAGTTTTCAAGGGTCAAGAGAGGAAGATGATACAATATGATCAAAAAGAGTGAAAAGTCTAAGCTTGGGGGTGCCCCCGTGGTTCATCCCTGCATATTTCAAGAAGACTCAAGCATCTAAGCTTGGGGATGCCTGGGCATCCCCTTCTTCATCGACAACTTATCAGGTCACCTCTAGTGAAACTATATTTTTATTCCATCACATCTTATGTACTTTACTTGGAGCGTCTGTGTGCTTTTATTTTCGTTTTTGTTATTTTCATTCTCTGAATAAATTCATGTTTGTGTGGGAGAGAGACATGCTCTGCTCGTTCATATGAACACATGTGTTTTTAGCTTTATTCTTAATGTTCATGGCGAAGGTTGAAACTGCTTCGTTAATTGTTATATGGTTGGAAACAGAAAATGCTTCATGTGGTAATTGGTATAATTTCTTGAATAATTTGATACTTGGAAATTGTTGTGCTCATATAGATCATGTTTAAGCTCTTGCATCATGTACTTTGCACCTATTAATGAAGAAATGTTGTAGAGCTTGTTGACATTTGGTTTGCATGATTGGTTTCTCTAAAGTCTAGATATTTTCTGGTGAGGTGTTTGAACAACAAGGAATACAATGTAGAGTCTTATAATGCTTGCAATATGTTCTTATGTAAGTTTTGTTGTACCGGTTCATACTTGTGTTTGCTTCAAACAACCTTGCTAGCCAAAGCCTTGTATTGAGAGGGAATACTTCTCGTGCATCCAAAATCCTTGAGCCAAAAACTATGTCATTTGTGTCCACCATACCTACCTACTACATGGTATTTCTCTGCCATTCCAAAGTAAATTACTTGAGTGCTACCTTTAAACTTTCATTCTTTGTCTTTGCAATATATAGCTCATGGGAAAATAGCTTAAAAACTATTGTGGTATTGAATATGTACTTATGTATCTTATTTCTTAATAAGTTGCTTGTTGAGCGGTAACCATGTTTCTGGGGACGCCATCAACTATTACCTTTGTTGAATATCATGTGAGTTGCTATGCATGTTTGTATTGTCTGAAGTAAGGGTGATTTATCATGATCAATGGTTTGAGTATGCATATTGTTAGAGAAGAACATTGGGCCGCTAACTAAAGCCATGAACCATGGTGGAAGTTTCAGTTTGGACAACAATCCTCAATCTCTTATGAGAATATTATCTGTTGTTGAATGCTTACGCATTAAAAGAGGAGTCCATTATCTGTTGTCTATGTTGTCCTGGTATGGATGTCTAAGTTGAGAATAATCAAAAGCGAAAAATCCAATGCGAACTTTCTCCTTAGACCTTTGTACAGGCGGCATAGAGGTACCCCTTTGTGACACTTGGTTGAAACATATGCTATGCAATGATAATCCATGTAAATCCAAGCTAATTAGGTAAAGGTGCGAGCACTATTGGTAATATATGCATGAGGCTTGCAACTTATAGGATGTCTCATACATAACACATATGCTTTATTACTACCGTTGACAAAATTGTTTCTTGTTTTCAAAATAAAAGCTCTAGCACAAAATTAGTAATCCATGCTTCCCTCTGCGAAGGGTGCTGCTTGTGACGGTAAAGCACACGTCCGTTGGGAACCCCAAGAGGAAGGTATGATGCGTACAACGGCAAGTTTTTCCCTCAGTAAGAAACCAAGGTTATCGAACCAGTAGGAGCCAAGAAGCACGTTGAAGGTTGATGGCGGCGGAGTGTAGTGCGGCGCAACACCAGGGATTCCGGCGCCAACGTGGAACCTGCACAACACAACCAAGATACTTTGCCCCAACTTAACAGTGAGGTTGTCAATCTCACCGGCTTGCTGTAACAAAGGATTAGATGTATAGTGTGGATGATGATGTTTGCGAGAAAACAGTAGAACGAGTATTGCGATAGATTGTATTCGATGTAAAAGAATGGACCGGGGTCCACAGTTCACTAGTGGTGTCTCTCCCATAAGATAAATAGCATGTTGGGTGAACAAATTACAGTTGGGCAATTGACAAATAAAGAGGGCATGACCATGCACATATATGTTATGATGAGTAGTGTGAGATTTAATTGGGCATTACGACAAAGTACATAGACCGCTATCCGAGCATGCATCTATGCCTAAAAAGTCCACCTTCGAGGTTATCATCCGAACCCCCTCCAGTATTAAGTTGCAAACAACAGACAATTGCATTAAGTATGGTGCGTAATGTAATCAACAAATACATCCTTAGAGATAGCATTGATGTTTTATCCCTAGTGGCAACAACACATCCACAACCTTAGAACTTTCCATCACCGTCCCGCATTTAATGGAGGCATGAATCCACTATCGAGCATAAATACTCCCTCTTGGAGTTACAGGTAACGACTTGGCCGGAGCCTCTACTAATAACGGAGAGCATGCAAGATCATAAACAACACATAGATAGATTGATAATCAACATAGCATAGTATTCCATATTCATCGGATCCCAACAAACGCAACATGTAGCATTACAAATAGATGATCTTGATCATGTTAGGCAGCTCACAAGATCCAACAATGATAGCACAATTAGGAGAAGACGACCATCTAGCTACTTCTATGGACCCATAGTCCAGGGGTGAACTACTCACTCATCACTCCGGAGGCGACCATGGCGGTGAAGAGTCCTCCGGGAGATGATTCCCCTCTCCGGCAGGGCGCCGGAGGCGATCTCCTGAATCCCCCAAGGTGGGATTGGCGGCGACGGCGTCTCTGGAAGGTTTTCCGTATCGTGGCTCTCGGTACTAGGGTATTCGCGACGAAGACTTTAAGTAGGCGGAAGGGCGGAGTCGGAGGGCTGACGAGGGGGCCACACGCTAGGGCCGCGCGGGCCCCCCTAGGCCGCGCCGGCCTAGTGTGGCGGCGCCTCGTCGCCCCACTTCGGTTCCCTTTCGGTCTTCTGGAAGCTTCGTGGAAAATAGGCCCCTGGGCGTTGATTTCGTCCAATTCCGACAATATTTCCTTACTAGGATTTCTGAAACCAAAAACAGCAGAAAACAGCAACTGGCTCTTCGGCATCTCGTTAATAGGTTAGTGCCGGAAAATGCATAAATATGACATAAAGTATGTATAAAACATGTGAGTATCATCAATAAAGTAGCATGGAACATAAGAAATTATAGATACGTTTGAGACGTATCAAGCATCCCCAAGCTTAGTTCCTACTCGTCCCGAGTAGGTAAACGATAACAAAGATAATTTACGAAGTGACATGCTATCATAATCTTGATCAATACTATTGTAAGCACATGTAATGAATGCAGCGATTCAAAGCAATGGTAAATACAATGAGTAAACAATTGAATCATATAGCAAAGACTTTTCATGAATAGTACTTTCAAGACAAGCATTAATAAGTATTGCATAAGAGTTAACTCATAAAGCAATAAATTCAAAGTAAAGACATTGAAGCAACACAAAGGAAGATTAAGTTTCAGCGGTTGCTTTCAACTTGTAACATGTATACCTCATGGATATTGTCAACATAAAGTGATATAATAAGTGCAATAAGCAAGTATGTAGGAATCAATGCACAATTAACACAAGTGTTTGCTTCTAAGATAGAAGGAAATGGGTAAACTGACTCAACATAAAAGTAGAAGAAAGGCCCTTCGCAGAGGGAAGCATTGATTGCTATATTTGTGCTAGAGCTTTTATTTTGAAAACAAGAAACAATTTTGTCAACGGTAGTAATAAAGCATATGTATTATGTAAATTATATCCTACAAGTTGCAAGCCTCATGCATAGTATACCAATAGTGCCCGCACCTTGTCCTAATTAGCTCGGATTACCTGGATTATCATTGCAATACATATGTTTTTACCAAGTATCACAAAGGGGTACCTCTATGCCGCCTGTACAAAGGTCTAAGGAGAAAGCTCACATTGGATTTCTTGCTTTTGATTATTCTCAACTTAGACATCCATACCGGGACAACATAGACAACAGATAATGGACTCCTCTTTAATGCATAAGCATTTAGCAACAAATAATATTCTCATAAGAGATTGAGGATTGTTGTCCAAAACTGAAACTTCCACCATGGATCGTGGCTTTAGTTAGCGGCCCAATGTTCTTCTCTAACAATATGCATTCTCTAACCATTAAACTCATGGTAAATCGCCCTTACTTCAGACAAGACAAACATGCATAGCAACTCACATGATATTCAACAAAGTGTTGATGGCGTCCCTAGGAACATGGTTATCGCTCAACAAGCAACTTAATAAGAAATAAGATACATAAGTACATATTCAATACCACAATAGTTTTTAGGCTATTTGTCCCATGAGCTATATATTGCAAAGACAAAGAATAGAAATTTTAAAGGTAGCACTCAAGCAATTTACTTTGGAATGGCGGAGAAATACCATGTAGCAGGTAGGTATGGTGGACACAAGTGGCATAGTGTTTGGCTCAAGGATTTTGGATGCATGAGAAGTATTCCCTCTCAATACAAGGCTTAGGCTAGCAAGGTTATTTGAAACAAACACAAGTATGAACCGGTACAGCAAAACTCACATAAAAGACATATTGCAAGCATTATAAGAATCTACACCGTCTTCCTTGTTGTTCGACCCTTACTAGAAAATATCTAGACCTTAGAGAGACCAATCATGCAAACCAAATTTTAGCAAGCTCTATGTATCTCTTCACTAATAGGTGCAAAGTATATGATGCAAGAGCTTAAAAATGAGCACAACAATTGCCAAGTATCACATTATTCAAGATATTATACCATTTACCACATGTAGCATTTTCCGTTTCCAACCATATAACAATTTAACGAAGCAGTTCAACCTTTGCCATGAACATTATGAGTAAAGCTAAGGACATATTTGTCCATATGCAACAGCAGAGCGTGTCTCTCTCCCACACAATGAATGCTTGGATCCAACTTTATTCAAACAAAACAAAAATAAAAACATACAGACGCTCCAAGTAAAGCACATAAGATGTGATGGAATAAAAATGTAGTTTCACTAGAGGAACCTGATAATGTTGTCGATGAAGAAGGGGATACCTTGGGCATCCCCAAGCTTAGATGCTTGACTCTTCTTGAAATATGCAGGGATGAACCACGGGGCATCCCCAAGCTTAGAGCTTTCACTCTCCTTGATCATATTGTATCATCCTCCTCCCTTGATCCTTGAAAACTTCCTCCACACCAAACTCAAAACAACTCATTAGAGGGTTAGTGCATAATCAAAATTCACATGTTCAGAGGTGACATAATCATTCTTAATACTTCTGGACATTGCACAAAGCTACTGAAAGTTAATGGAATAAAGAAATCCATCAAGCATAGCAAAACAGGCAATGCGAAATAAAAGGCAGAATCTATCAAAACAGAACAGTACGTAAAGACGAATTTTTTAGGTGCACCAGACTTGCTCAAATGAAAATGCTCAAATTTAATGAAAGTTGCGTACATATCTGAGGATTACTCACGTAAATTGGCAGAATTTTCTGAGTTACCTACAGAGGCTACTGCTCAAATTCGTGACAACAAGAAATCTATTTCTGCGCAGCAATCCAAATCTAGTATGAACCTTACTATCAAAGACTTTACTTGGCACAATAATGCAACAAAATTAAGATAAGGAGAGGTTTCTACAGTAGTAACAACTTCCAAGACTCAAATATAAAACAAAATTGCTGTAGTAAAATCATGGGTTGTCTCCCATAAGCGCTTTTCTTTAACGCCTTTCAGCTAGGCGCAGAAATTGTGTATCAAGTGTTATCAAGAGATGAAGCATCAACAGGGGGTTTGGAGTTTTCTCAACCATGCATTGTATTTTGTATACGTAAGTTTCAGAGGCTCCCTTTTCATTAGTCTTAGGCTTGCTATTCTCATCAAACAAATTTTCAGGGACAAGCCAAGCATAATTATTTTCTAGAGCTTAATGTATTCCCAGGAGCTTACTAGGTATCGGTACTTTAATCTCCCCACCATTATTAACATTATTAGTGTACCTTATTCTATCCATATCCATCTTTTCAAGTGTTTTCTTAAAATCAGTGAACAAACCAAGCCTCTTATGCTTAATGAAAACTTTTCTAGCTTCTTTAGCTACATCTTTAAATTCTCTAACAAGGACATTTAAAACAAAATCTCTCGTTTCTCCCCTCTCCATATCGGAAAGTGTAAGAAACATGTGTTGTATCATGGGGTTGAGACTAATAAATCTAGTTTCCAACATGTGTACCAAACAGGCAGAAGCACTTTCATAAGTAGGAGCAACTTTTAATAATGGTACATCTTCAAAATCTTCATCCATGCTAACATGGGTGAAAAATGCTTCTATATTATCTCTTCCAATTATAGACCCTTCTCCTACATATATATCTTTTAGAGTGAACTTAGGAGGAAACATGATGAAATAAGTAAAGTAAATGCAAGTAACTAATTTTTTTGTGTTTTTAATATAGAGAACGCAAACAAGATAGTAAATAAAGTAAAACTAGCAACTAATTTTTTTGTGTTTTGTTTTAGTGCAGCAAACAAAGTAGTAAATAAAATAAAGCAAGACAAAAACAAAGTAAAGAGATTGGAAGTGGAGACTCCCCTTGCAGCGTGTCTTGATCTCCCCGGCAACGACGCCAGAAAAAGCTTTGCTGCTTGTGACGGTAAAGCACACGTCCGTTGGGAACCCCAAGAGGAAGGTATGATGCGTACAGCGGCAAGTTTTTCCCTCAGTAAGAAACCAAGGTTATCGAACCAGTAGGAGCCAAGAAGCACGTTGAAGGTTGATGGCGGCGGAGTGTAGTGCGGCGCAACACCAGGGATTCCGGGGCCAACGTGGAACCTGCACAAAACAACCAATATACTTTGCCCCAACTTAACAGTGAGGTTGTCAATCTCACCGGCTTGCTGTAACAAAGGATTAGATGTATAGTATGGATGATGATGTTTGCAGAAAACAGTAGAACGAGTATTGCAGTAGATTGTATTCGATGTAAAAGAATGGACCGGGGTCCACCGTTCACTAGTGGTGCCTCTCCCATAAGATAAATAGCATGTTGGGTGAACAAATTACAGTTGGGCAATTGACAAATAAAGAGGGCATGACCATGCACATACATGTTATGATGAGTAGTGTGAGATTTAATTGGGCATTACGACAAAGTACATAGACCGCTATCCAGCCATGCATCTATGCCTAAAAAGTCCACCTTCAGAGTTATCATCCGAACCCCCTCCAGTATTAAGTTGCAAACAACAGACAATTGCATTAAGTATGGTGCGTAATGTAATCAACAAATACATCTTTAGACATAGCATTGATGTTTTATCCCTAGTGGCAATAGCACATCCACAACCTTAGAACTTTCTGTCACTGTCCCAGATTTAATGGAGGCATGAACCCACTATCGAGCATAAATACTCCCTCTTGGAGTTACAGGTAACGACTTGGCCAGAGCCTCTACTAATAACAGAGAGCATGCAAGATCATAAACAACACATAGATAGATTGATAATCAACATAGCATAGTATTCCATATTCATCGGATCCCAACAAACGCAACATGTAGCATTACAAATAGATGATCTTGATCATGTTAGGCAGCTCACAAGATCCAACAATGATAGCACAATTAGGAGAAGACGACCATCTAGCTACTTCTATGGACCCATAGTCCAGGGGTGAACTACTCACTCATCACTCCGGAGGCGACCATGGCAGTGAAGAGTCCTCCGGGAGATGATTCCCCTCTCCGGCAGGGTGCCGGAGGCGATCTCCTGAATCCCCCGAGATGGGATTGGCGGCGGCGGCGTCTCTGGAAGGTTTTCCGTATCGTGGCTCTCGGTACTGGGGTATTCGCGACGAAGACTTTAAGTAGGCGGAAGGGCGGAGTCGGAGGGCCGACGAGGGGGCCACACGCTAGGGCCACGCGGCCCCCCCTGGGCCGCGCCGCCCTAGTGTGGCGGCGCCTCGTCGCCCCACTTCGGTTCCCTTTCGGTCTTCTGGAAGCTTCGTGGAAAAATAGGCCCCTGGGCGTTGATTTCGTCCAATTCCGAGAATATTTCCTTACTAGGATTTCTGAAACCAAAAACAGCGAGAAAACAACAAGCGGCTCTTCGGCATCTCGTTAATAGGTTAGTGCCGGAAAATGCATAAATATGACATAAAGTATGTATAAAACATGTGAGTATCATCAATAAAGTAGCATGGAACATAAGAAATTATAGATACGTTTGAGAGGTATCAAAGGGCCATTCTTTTACTTTATGTTGAGTCACTTTACCTACTTCTTTCTATCTTAGAAGCAAACACTTGTGTCAACTGTGCATTGATTCTTACATACTTGCTTATTTGCATTCATCATATTACTTTATGTTGACAATTATCCATGAGATATGTATGTTGAAAGTTGAAAGCAACTGCTGAAACTTAAATCTTCCTTTGTGTTGCTTCAATGCCATTACTTTGAATTTATTGCTTTATGAGTTAACTCCTATGCAAGTCTTATTGATGCTTATCTGAAAGTACTATTCATGAAAAGTCTTTGTTATATGGTTCAGTTGTTTAACTCATTGTCTTTACCATTGCTTTGAATCGCTGCATTCATCTCATATGCTTTACAATAGTATGATGAAGATTATGTAAGTAGCATGTCACTACAGAAATTATTCTTTTTATCGTTTACCTACTCAAGGGCGAGTAGGATCTAAGCTTGGGGATGTTGATACGTCTCCAACGTATCTATAATTTCTGATGTTCCATGCTAGTTTTATGACAATACCTACATGTTTTGTTCACACTTTATATCGTTTTTATGCATTTCTGGAACTAACCTATTAACGAGATGCCGAAGTGCCAGTTCCTGTTTTTTTGCTGTTTTTGGTTTCAGAAATCTTACACAGGAAATATTCTCGGAATTGGACGAAATCAAGGCCCACGATCTTATATTTCCACGAAGCTTCCAGAACACCGAAGAGGGACCAGAGGGGAGGCCCGTGGCCTCCACACATGGTGGCGGCGCGGCCAGAGGGGGGGCGCCCCCCTATGGTGTGGCTCCACCAGAACCCCTCCGACTCCGACTCTTCGCCTATTTAAGCCTTCGTGACCTAAAACCTCGAGAAGAATAAGCCACGGTACGAGAAAAGTTCCAGAGCCGCCGCCATCGCGAAGCCAATATTCGGGGGACAGAAGTCTCTGTTCCGGCATGCCGCCGGGACGGGGAATTGCCCCCGGAAGGCATCTCCATCGACACCACCGCCATTTCATCGCCGCTGCTGTCTCCTGTGATGAGGAGGGAGTAGTTCTTCCTCAAGGCTAAGGGCTGTACCGCTAGCTATGTGGTTCATCTCTCTCTCCCATGTACTTCAATACAATGATCTCATGAGCTGCCTTACATGATTGAGATTCATATGATGAGCTTTGTATCACTATTAATCTATGTGCTACTCTAGTGATGTTATTAAAGTACTCTATTCCTCCTCCATGATGTAATGTTGACAGTGTGTGCATCATGTAGTACTTGGTGTAGGTTATGATTGTAATCTTTTGTAGATTATGGAGTTAACTATTACTATGATAGTATTGATGCGATCTATTCCCCCTTTCATAGCTCGACGGTGACAAGTGTGCATGCTATGTTAGTACTCGGTATAATTGCAATGATCTATTGTGCACTCTAAGGTTACTTAAATATGAACACCGAATGTTGTGGCGCTTGTTAACTCCGGCTTGAGGGAGCTCTTGTAGCCGTACACAATTAATGGTGTTTGTCATCCAACAAGAGAGTGTAGATTGGTTTTATTATGTGATCAATGTTGAGAGTGTCCACTAGTGAAAGTATGATCCCTAGGCCTTGTTTCCGAACATCGAAACACTGTTTGTTTACTGTTCTGTTGCATGTTTACTCGCTGCCATATTTATTTCAGATTGCTATTACCACTCATATTCATCCATATTACTTGCATTTTACTATCTCTTCGCCGAACTAGTGCACCTATACATCTGACAAGTGTATTGGGTGTGTTGGGGACACAAGAGACTTCTTGTATCGTGATTGCAGGGTTGCTTGAGAGGGATATCTTTGACCTCTTCCTCCCTGAGTTCGATAAACCTTGGGTGATTCACTTACGGGAAAACTTGTTGCTGTTCTACAAACCTCTGCTCTTGGAGGCCCAACACTGTCTACAGGAAAAGAAGCCAACAATAGACAGCAATGCGTCAAATAGAAGTGTTTTTAGACAAGCTCTGGCATGCCATCATTATCAACGCCAACGTCATGAGTGTGTAAGGAAGATATCTTCAAGCTATTTAAACATGTAGTCTATGAAAGGAATCTTAGGTTGAGAAATTCATCAGATAAAGATGTTTGAGCCTATGATCGGCTACAAGCACCCGACCATAGCCTCGGGGGATACTCCCATCAGGAGCGCTGACCACACACCGGATAGAAAGGAAAGTTTCATCTCAAAGGTAAGTGTGTCAAGGTAAATATTTTGTTTCAATTTCATGCAAGTCAAACAAAAACTTAGATGCATAAAGCCTTTTGAGCCTATGCTCAGCTACAAGTACCTAAACATAGCCTCGGGGGCTACTCCCATCGAAAGCGTTGTTCGTACACACGAAGGAAACAAAATTAAGAGAAGCATTTGACAAAGATAGAAAAGGGAAAATCTCCAAGTCCATTATCGGTGGTAAACACCAGAAACATAGACTAGTAAATTACTCCCATCGGAGCGCCGACTGCGCACCCGACGAAAATGGTAAACTTAAAAAAAGAACCCGCAACTTCAACCAATGCATCAGCCAAACAAGGCAGCCGATATAAAGTTCATATTCTCAGACCGCGTCCGCCGCGATAAAATGTTTGAATGCCATGTTCATAAGCATGAAGGTAAGACCCTAGGATCCGTCCTATGTGGCCCGACACTTGCACAAGTTGCGCTCTGCTAGATATTTTCTATATCGATGATATGATGAAAAATCCCGACGGATGGATTGGGTACCCAAAGTAAAAAACTAGGATTTAGAACGCGATAAGACCTCCACGGCTGATGTGGGCACTACCTTTCGGGTAACCGACATTACCCTATCCTGTATTGACTAATTGGAGGCCCATGAAGACACCTGAAGGTGAGATGGGCCACTAGGATGGTGTACCAGAAGGTTCCTTGACGGGCAAGACAAGGAAGCAGTCGAATAAGGAAAGATCGGATCTAAAACTACTGTAAACCTAGTCGTACTCGGTGAGACCTCTTGAGACCTGGCCTCCTATATAAAGGTCAGGAGAGGGGCTGCCGAGGGACACGATCAATCTTAGCAATCTTAGCCAGTAAAAGTTTATAGCTAGGTCACCCTAGCAATAGCCATCTCGACGAGATCTCAGCCGAACTATTCGACACAGCTTGCAGGATTCCATCAACCCTAAGCCCCTATCGGAGGGCATTGGCGAGGAGTACCCTCGACAATTGGCGCCGTCTGTGGGAACCCTGTCGGCACAAGATCGAACATCGGCTGAACCCGTCATGTCATCGGCAGCTTCATCAACACCGTCATCGCCCCGTCTGGGAAGCCCGATTCGTTTCGGCTCCTACGAATTCACCCCAGATAGCGATTCGTCTCGCTCGACAGATGACCTTCGGGAGTGTCCACTACAATGTCAACTCAGAAGGAATTCTTCGGCTGCTGGAATCTCCCATCTCCAGGTCGACGAGACCAAGCGCGTCGTCGTCACTTGACCTTTCGGCTGGCCTGACAAGCCCGTCGAGTACGTCCGCGCCTTCGACTCCCCGTTCGGCATCCTCCATGTCAGTCGGATCCGATGATCCCGCGTCCTCGGAGCTAACCTCGTACTACTGCATGAACTGCGACACCAGGCACGGGCTAGGGTCGAGCGACACGCCATTCATCTGCAATGCCTACTATTCGTCGGGAGAGGACAGCATCGACAGCATCACCCAAGGAGACACCCGAAGAGTGGCGCCCCTCCAAGTTTATGTTGCTAACAGGGGAGACGGAGATCGCACCCCCCGTTCCAGCAGGCGAGCTAGTTTTGAGAACAGCGCCAGCAACAACAACAGCGACCACACCATCGCAGAGGAGGAGTGGGCAGCAGCCAAGGCAGCCGTGCTTAACAACACACCACTTCCGGCAGGAACCACGGTTGGCACTCTCAATGCTTACCGCTCCATATTGGAGAAAAATCGGGAGCGCCTATTGATACGTCTCCGACGTATCGATAATTTCTTATGTTCCATGCCATATTATTGATGATACCTACATGTTTTATGCACACTTTATGTCATATTCGTGCATTTTCTGGAACTAACCTATTAACAAGATGCCGAAGTGCCAGTTCTCGTTTTCTCGCTGTTTTTGGTTTCGTAAATCCTAGTAACGAAATATTCTCGGAATTGGACGAAACGAAGACCCGGGTTCCTATTTTCACCGGAAGCATCCGAACACCCGGAAGGACCGGAGGGGGGCACCGGGCCCCCGGACCATAGGCCGGCGCGGCCCGAGCCCCGGCCGCGCCGCCATATGGTGTGGCCACCCCTTCGACCCTCCTGCGCCGCCTCTTCGCCTATATAAAGCCTCCGTCGAGAAAACCCTGATGCGAAAAACCACGATACGAAAAACCTTACAGAGCCGCCGCCATCGCGAAGCCAAGATCTGGGGGACAGGAGTCTCTGTTCCGGCACCCCGCCGGAGCGGGGAAGTGCCCCCGGAAGGCTTCTCCATCGACACCGCTGCCAGCTCCACCGCCATCTTCATCACCGCTGCTGCTCCCATGAGGAGGGAGTAGTTCTCCATCGAGGCTCGGGGCTGTACCGGTAGCTATGTGGTTCATCTCTCTCCTATGTGCTTCAATACAATAATCTCATGAGCTGCCTTACATGATTGAGATTCATATGATGATGCTTGTAATCTAGATGTCATTATGCTAGTCAAGTGAGTTTTACTTATGTGATCTCCGGAGACTCCTTGTCCCACGTGTGTAAAGGTGACGAGTGTGTGCACCGTGTGGGTCTCTTAGGCTATATTTCACGAATACTTATTCACTCGTTGAATGGCATAGTGAGGTGCTTATTTATATCTCTTTATGATTGCAATGTGTTTGTATCACAATTTATCTATGTGCTACTCTAGCAATGTTATTAAAGTAGTTTTATTCCTCCCGCACGTGTGCAAAGGTGACAAGTGTGTGCACCGTGTTAGTACTTGGTTTATGCTATGATCATGATCTCTTGTAGATTGCGAAGTTAACTATTGCTATGATAATATTGATGTGATCTATTCCTCCTACATATGCATGAAGGTGACAAGTGTGCATGCTATGCTAGTACTTGGTTTAGTCTTTTGATCTATCTTACACTAAAGGTTACTAAAATATGAGCATTATTGTGGAGCTTGTTAACTCCGGCATTGAGGGTTCGTGTAATCCTACGCAATGTGTTCATCATCCAACAAGAGTGTAGAGTATGCATTTATCCGTTATGTTATGTGATCAATGTTGAGAGTGTCCACTAGTGAAAGTCTAATCCCTAGGCCTTGTTCCTAAATATCGCTATCGCTGCTTGTTTACTTGTTTTATCGTGTTACTACTGCTGCGTTACTACCGCTGCGTTACTACGCTTGTTTACCGTCCCGGGCAAAGAACTTTTCCGGTGCTCGTTGCTACTACTTATTCATACCACCCGTATTTCACTATCTCTTCGCCGAACTAGTGCACCTATTAGGTGTGTTGGGGACACAAGAGACTTCTTGCTTTGTGGTTGCAGGGTTGCTTGAGAGGGATATCTTTGACCTCTTCCTCCCTGAGTTCGATAAACCTTGGGTGATCCACTTAAGGGAAACTTGCTGCTGTTCTACAAACCTCTGCTCTTGGAGGCCCAACACTGTCTACAAGAATAGAAGCTCCCGTAGACATCACCTATCTAAGGAGCAAGCCACCCTCGAGAGACGCCTGTCTGCGGCAGATCGATCCAGCGAGCGACGAAGGGGCTCGCAGGGAAGTGCCTCTCGAAGTACCCACGGAGGAGGCAAACATCGATCAAGAATGTCCAGGCTTTCAGAAGATGATGCAAGGGAGATAACGTCAAACTTGACCAAGTCCTTTATGACTACGGACACCGCGGGCATGCCACGGCCAAAAACCGTTGCAGGAGCAACAGCCAACCTTGCGGCATACCTCATTAACCAGCGTCCTGAAGGATCCATGGCTCAGGCTCACCGTGGTGCCCTAGAAAGTCTCGCGATATTAGGAGATAATCTAGTTCCTCGAAAGGAAAAAACCACGTTGCATGCCAGCGGCTCAAAGCACCACGCAAGAGACGCTTGGGATGAATTTACTCAGAGTAGGATCGACAAAGCAAGGCGGTGACGCGCCGCCAGAGAGGAATTCGACAGCGATTCTTCGGATGAGACCCAGGAGAACGACGGCGAGATAAGGGGAGCCGATTGTCTAAGCTACAAAATTCGGGAGGCGATGCCACCCAAGAAGTTCAAACCTACCCCTACCGACGCCACCAAATACGATGGGCAGCAGGAGCCGGGATCCAGGATAGAAGATTATCTGCAGACAGTGATTCTACAAAAAGGGAACCAGATAGCAGCAATGCAGTGCCTGCAGCTTTACCTAAAGGATTCAGCGCGAGCCTAGCTAAGAGGTTTGCCGAAGGGTTCCATTAAGTCATGGGACGATCTAGTAGAAGCCTTCATCGCCAACTTCCAAGCAACCTACAAAAGGCCCATCGGGATCGAGGAGTTACGGCATTGTCAGCAAAAGCAGAAGGAGTCGATGCGCGCATACATCGGGAGATTCACCAAGCTCTTGAACGCTGCGGAAGACGTATCTGTCGACAGAGCAATCGATGCCTTCAGTGATGGCATCCGACGTGAAAGCTATATATAAGAACTCGGGCGCAAGAAACCGAAAACCATAACCAAGTTAATGGAAATCGCCAACAGCTGGGCCGATGGCGAAGACAACGTTTGAAAGCCACGACAGCGCAGCGACGATGAAGAGGATGACCAGCCGAAGCATGATTCGGGTGGTCGAAGGGATCGCAACAAGAGAAGGAAGAACCGCAGCTACGATGACAATAACTTGGTGGCCGCAGGCTACTCTGATCGGCAGGATGATCGGTACGATGACAGGCGAGATGATCGACAGGACGGTAATCGGAACAACTCTGGGAACCGTGGCAACTATAAACCACGACAACAGAGAACTCCCGAACTACCCTATGCTGAGCAGATCAACGCCCCCTGCTACCTGCATTCATATACCGATTCCAAGGATGGTAAAATAAAGTCTAGCCACCTGCTCAGGGACTGTCGGCAGTTCATCGATATGCATAAACTCATCCAGCAGGCAGGCCAGCAACAGCTACCACCGCCACCACCACCACCCCCACCAAAACATCAGGTCCAGCAAGCTCAACCTCATCAAAACCTAACGAGGCATTTCCACCACCACGTGGGCAGATGAGTATGATTCAGAGGACAAGCGTCTCAAGGAGAGAAATGAAGAAGCTCACCCGAGAAATCAACCTGGCAGAAAGCGGCATGGCGAACATCCCTGAGTATGTCGAGTGGTCGTCTTAGAACATCACGTTCAGCCGAGCGGATCACCCGATGACTATACCAAAACCAGGACACGCTGCCCTAGTGGTCGAAGCACAGATAGGAGGGTTCAAGATGAGCAAAGTCTTCATAGACGGAGGAAGTGGACTCAACTTGATATTCCTTGACACAATTCAAAGTATGGGGATCACCATGAGAATGTTAGAAGAATCCGACACCCGCTTCCATGGGATTCTCCCTACTTCACCGGCGTACTCTCTTGGCAAAGCGTACTTGAACGTCGTCTTTAGCAAACCCGACAATTTCAGGAAGGAGATCGAGTTTGAAGTCGTGAACTGGGAATCACAGTATCACGCCATACTCGGGAGACCAGCTTATGCCAAGTTCATGGCTGTGCCGCACTATGCATACCTCAAGCTGAAGATGTCGGGGAACAACGGGATGAACATCACAGTCTATGGAAGTTTCTCATGCTCGAACAATTGTGATCGTGATTTTCAAAGGATTGCTGCAAAGTTTGGGCCACAACGAGAAACTGTCGACCCTCCGCCCAAGCTGAAGATACGAGAAATCAAGGAGGAAAAACATGACAGGGAAACCAAGAAGAAGCCAGCCAACCTTGCTCTTGAAGCCTCGGCAGCAAAAGCTTCGGCAGCCAAAGCTTCGGCAGTTGCCGATGCAGAAGATATAGGAGGCAGCAAGACACTGACAATCGCTGCCCAGACCCCTGGCGAAATCAACAACGCTGCAGCAACCACTAGCATGACGAAGAAGTCAGAAGATGTTGTTGAAGATGAGAAGAACCCCTTCCTTGATAAAGCACTTCCTTAGCCTTTAAATTTTTTCCCTTTACTTTACACAGGGCCTCCCTTTTTCGCCCTCTAGTTTCGTACTTACCCTATTAATGAGCACTTAAGTTTCGATTCCTTGTTGAGCATTGCAGTAATTTAAAGCATCTATGACCGCGCCACCGTGAACCTTGCTTATAAGTAACGGTACAACGTAACGCGTGGCAGAAGATCGCGCCCCAAGGGAAAAGCCTCTACGAGTGCTGCAAAGAAAAACAAGGACATTAATCCTTCCTCTCGCTTCGCGATGCCTCTACGAGTGCCGTACAAAGCAAGAGTTTGGAAAACATAAACACAACCCACGTTCGATATTTTACTTATGGAAATATCAAAGAACAACGGGCTCATCGGCAGAATCATTGCACCCGAAATATTCGGGAGTGACTGTCCAAACTTACAATCGGTTGAAAGCAAAGTTGCGCATACAATAGGTTTAGCAAAACCTGCAACACGAGCTGATCACTCATAATGATTTGCTGACCAACTAGTATATATACATCTAACAGTGAATTAAGATTTGCTCCTTCAAAATTTTTCCAACGGCACGGTAAAAGTACATATTCATGTATTTACCAAATAAAAAGTTTCGGCTTAACAATCCTAACACTTGGATGGACTAGCCAATGCAATTCATTTTACAAAAACAACTTTACACCCTGATATCACCCTTGCGGAGTTTCCCTTTCTTCAGGTACCTTTGACTCTTCCTCAAGCCTGTCGACAATTATATTGGCGGGCAATAATACCTTCGGGTACAGTTCTTCAAAATCACCAGTTGCGTTGGCAATAGATAGCAAACATGCAGAGGGATAACGAGCAAGCACAAGGGAAAGCGTACACTTGGCCCCTGCAAAAACTTGAGCTCTCACCAGGTCCCGAATCTTCTTGGCGTTTCCAAACTCGGACATCAAAGCCAAAAGAGTAGGGAGAATTGCATTTAAAGGAAACATCGTCTTCCAAACCACCCTCATAGCTTTGTAGCACTTGTCAAAGAATTGGTGGACTTGTTGGACCCGATCCTGAAATTTCGCGACAGCCGAAGCCTTCGAGTGTTCCCGCCAGAAAATCTCTTCGGATGAGGAAAGCTGGGTTAAAGCATGCACTCGCTCGTGTATCCGCTTGTTCTCTTCCGCACGGTTCAAAGCTATGACTGGCAAAAGAATCAGTAAAGAGTCAGACAAGGCGTTGTTGACAAAAGGGCAAAGGAATCAGGAAACTTACAGTTCAAACTCTCGGTAGCTTTATGCAGCTCAGTAAGAGTGTACCGTTCCACGTCGGCTGCAATCTCGCTCTTCTTATTGACTATAGCAGCTAAGGCATAAGTGCTGCGCAGGTCCTTTTCCATCTGCGTAATCCGATCCTTCATACGCTGGATTCGATCACTTTCAGGAAGGGCACCCGAAGAGTCGTCAACAAATGAGGGCACTGGGAAGACCTGCAGGAAACACCGTTACAAAAGGATGATGGATATGGTACAGCTGAACATCCGAAGTAACTCCCATCGGGAGAAGTACAAGAAGAAATATCATAACAAAAGTGTGCTAACAACATTGCTAGCACGGAGTTTATTACAAGCATAAGTTTTGCGGCAGAACAATGTTTCACATCAGCTCAAGCATAAGTTTGCTACAAAAATCAAGGGGCTTGGGTCTGAGTCGATAAACTGGGTCCAGCCGATGACTTCCTTGATGAAACCAGTTCAAGGAGCTGGCAAGCACAAGTAAGGGCAGACGCTTTAAAGGTGCTTAAGTCAACACGCTGCCCGTCTTGCTCTTCCGGCAACTCCTTAGTCATCTCTTCGATGTCACCCTTAAAGCCGTAACCCATCATAAGCTGGAAGGCAAGGACAACACCATAAGTGCGCGATGTACGCTTGAATACCTCGATAACCTCCTTGGTGTCAACCGCGAAGGCATCGATCAGCTGCCCCAGGGTCTTGTCCTACTTGATCTTGGGGAAAATAATCAAGTACATTCGCGCCAGGGCACCCTTTCCCTTTACAAGAAGCTCCCGCGTAAGCTGGTGAGAGGCAAGAATCATCGACATAGCATTTGCCGGAGAGTTGTTTGGAACTCTGTCCAGGGCATCAGCAGGGATGTTCGCCGCTTCTGCAGGGGAAAAAAAGAAAAAAAAATACATTGGCAAAAGGGTCGAATCCATAAGAGCATCAATCGACAGAGGTGTATAAAAAATTACCAAGTAAGGCCAAAGAAGACTGACGAAGGACTTCATCCTTTTCGGCTGCCCGAGCTTCAGCAGTCAGCCTGGATGCTGACTCCTCCTTCAGCTTCTCCTTCAGCTTGCCCAGTTCCTCCTTCAAAGAGTCGACTTCTTGGCGAGCCTCAGCAGCTATCTTGATTGCGCCATCCAATTTCGAGGAGAAAGATTTGACTTCCTTTTGTAGCCGAGCCTTGTCAGCTTCCAGAGAAGTGAATTGGGAGGCGAAGGCTTCCAAAGAGGAAATAACGCCTCGCAAGTCCTTAAGAAAGAAGGATGTTTTACCAGAAATTGTTAAGCAAAGCACGCTCCAAGAGATTTGCATCACAATTAGAAAAGGACTTACAGAAGGAGGAGTCGCGGTGGCAGCAGTTGGAGAAATGTCTTTCCCCTTGGAAAGGGAAGAAGCAGTCGATGCTTGAGCCACAGGGGCAGCCTTAAGAGCCGAAGCTTCGGAAGCCACTACGACCGACGAGGCAGCATCAGATTTGGCTTTTTTAGACGGAGGCTCGATAAAGCCTTCGTCGCTGCAAAGGTGAATGGTCGACAATGGTTGTAAAGGGAGTATGAAAAATAAAAGGACAAAGTATAACTTCAGAAAAGAAACTGCTTACATGTCGAAGAGATCATCTTCATCGGCAAAGCCGCCGGTTGATCTCTTCGCAGGTGAAGACCTAGCCTCCTCCGCAGCTGCATCAACAAAGGCATCATGATCAGCGTCGTCATTACGCACTGATCCATCTGCGTCATGAGCATCATCGGCTGAGGAAGGAAGGTCGGTGTGGGCAACTTCAAAATCTATCGGACCATTATGTTCATCCTCTAGGCCTGTGTGCTCGACAATGTGAAAATCTATGGGGATTGAGGAGCCTCTCCCCTCAGAAGTATCATCCGGCGAATCATGCATATTTCCAGAAACTATGGGGATCTGTCGAAGAAAATAACAAGTAAGAACAATGGTAATTATGTCGGCTAAGTAAAAGCAGCATAGTAGGAACATGAAGAAAGAAAAATACCTTTGATGGTGGATGGTCAGCGTCAAGTGGAGCATAAGAAGAAATTAGCGGAATCAAATCTTCCTGGCTAAAGAAAGTAAGGCGACGGACTTCGTCAAGTAACTCCTTTTCCGACAGATCGGCAGCATTAATCCTGGTTTCATCCTTCGGACCTGAGTACAACCACATCGGGTGAACTATGGCCATGACTGGTTGGACTCGGCGTTTCAAGAATAACGCTGCCACCTCTGTGCCGATCATAGTTTGGCTGTCGGCCTCTTTGATTCGAAGGAATTTGGCGAATAGTTCTTCGGCCGTTGCTCTTTCGTCGGGTGAGAGAATATTCTTCCAGGAATTCTTGGGCTTGGCTTCGGAGACATCGGCAAAGCAAGGAAGACGAGATTCAGGTGACAGGGAGTCCTTGATGTAAAACCATTTCAGCCTCCACCCTTGCACGGACTCTCTCATTGGGAAATTGAAGTAATTAACCTCCGAACGAGCTACAAACCCCACTCCTCCAGTGACAAAGTATCCATTACTGGCTTATCGCTATCGTATCTCTTCACATAGAAGATCTTTTTCCACAGCCCGAAATGAGGTTCGATACCCAGAAACGCCTCGCAAAGGGTGATGAACATAGCAACGTGGAGGATTGAGTTGGGGGTAAGTTGCCATAGTTGAATTTCGTACGTTCGCAAGAGATGGAGGAGGAATCCATGAGTGGGAAGCGAAAGGCCTCGGTATAGGAAAGATAAGAACATCACGGTAAAGCCAGCAGGGGGATCAGGCCGAGAAATCGCACCTGGAAGGATCACGTTTCCCTCGTCGGAAGAAATCAATCCCAGGCTTCGGGATCTCTTCTCGTCACGCTTGGTGACGGTTGATGCCACCCAATCTCCGGGCTTGACCATTGAACTCGACGGCGCTGGCGGCACCAGAGCTGGGGGAGGAGCGCTTGGAGCGCTCCCCTTCGGAAGGGAAGAGGAGGACTTGGCGGCGGCGCCTCCGCTGGTGGAACTGGCGGCGGCATGATTCTTCTTCTTCACCATTGTGAGATCTGATGACGATTGGAAAAGCAGTGGTGGCGGCGCAGCAACGGCAAAGGAAAGAAGAAGGGGAAGAATGAGGAGATGCTACGGAAACCGTGGAGGAGATTAGGGATTTTTCGCCCTTTAGAGATTTTGAGGAGAAGTTAAGAGCTGTGTAAGCACGTGGCGCTTGAAGAAGGGGAGGAACCGGCGGCCCATTATTCCCACGTTGTGCGAAAATCGAGGAGACACCTCGATCGCCACGCGTGCAATGGTCAAGCCCTAAAAACTGCCCACGCAGAGCTAGGGTAAGCCCGTCAGGTCAAGTCTTGTCAATCAGCCCACAGCAGTTACACGTCAACAGTGACGTCATAAAAAAACTAGAAGCATTCGAAGGAAAAATGGAAAGTTATCGGATGGAGGATTTGAGTCTACGCACGGATTGCAAGCATCCGTACCTAGACTCGGGGGCTACTCCCATCGGTAGCGCTGACGCGCACCCAATAAAATGAAGACTCGAAGAAAAAAATGTTTTGGAGGAAGAGATAATTGCTCGCCTTAAGTCTGCACTCGGCTGCAAATACCCGCGCCCAGACTCGGGGGCTACTCCCATCGGGAGTGCGTGATGTGCACTCGACAGAATGAGCAGTCGAAGGAAGACGGGATTGAAGAAAATTTGTTTGAATAGCTCGAGTCAGTACTCGATTACAAGCATTCGCACCTAGACTCGGGGGATACTCCCATCGGGAGCGCATGACGCGCACCCGATAGAAGTTTTTTGCACTCCAGGATCATGCTCGGGGACTTGATTCTGTGTAGGGTAACGTTGTTTTGCCATCGGCAGTTAACCAACAAAAGTTGGGCACGTTACTCATTATCCCTTGCATAAATATATCGGATGACCTATGAAGATTTGCAGAAAAAACTTTGGCGGAACGAAATATTCGAGTGGTACAACTTGAGTCTACGCACGGATTGCAAGCATCCGTACCTAGACTCGGGGGCTACTCCCATCGGGAGCGCTGACGCGCACCCGAGAAAAGAAGATGAAGCAGATTCAAGACGAACAAGGACAATGAAGGAGAAGAACATCAGGAGAAGACATGTTTTAGTCTCTATCTGAACTATCTTCGGCTAGAAACTCGGGGGCTACTGATGTGGGCACTACCTTTCGGGTAACCGACATTACCCTATCCTGTATTGACTAATTGGAGGCCCATGAAGACACCTGAAGGCGAGATGGGCCACTAGGACGGTGTACCAGAAGGTTCCTTGACGGGCAAGACAAGGAAGCAGTCGAATAAGGAAAGATCGGATCTAAAACTACTGTAAACCTAGTCGTACTCGGTGAGACCTCTTGAGACCTGTCCTCCTATATAAAGGCCAGGAGAGGGGCTGCCGAGGGACACGATCAATCTTAGCAATCTTAGCCAGTAAAAGTTTATAGCTAGGTCACCCTAGCAATAGCCATCTCGACGAGATCTCAGCCGAACTATTCGGCACCCCATTGTAACCCATTATCATCATAATCAAGAACAGACAGGCAGGACGTAAGGGTTTTACCTCATCGAGGGCCCCGAACCTGGGTAAATCGCTCTCTCCGCTTGTCTGTGAACCGATGTCTCGTGTCAACTTGCAGGATTCCATCAACCCTAAGCCCCTATCGGAGGGCATTGGCGAGGAGTACCCTCGACAACGGCCCAAGCTGAATTACGCTAGTATACCGGATTTGAGTCTGGGGACTCGAGTTTGAAGTAGGTTCATGTTGTTTTATCCCAAGAGCATTTAACTGGTTCCTGATCCGCCGGAAGCAGCATGCTCATTTGCCAAAATCACCATGAAAAATATAAATCAAGATTGAAACATAAAGTACTTGAATATTCAGGTTTACTTCGCAAAGGAATGAGTCATGATCCGGAGATTCGACTCAAGTCTGCAACTCGAATAAAATCTTGGGGGTTACTGACATTTGGGTATACCTAATTGGGCATGAGGCTTGTGTAACTCTAGTACATATTCGGTAGGAAGCCCATCAAGTTAGTAGACAGAAGCATCCGAAGCCCAAAAGCCAAAGCGTATTGAATAAGGAAATGTCCATCAAATGAGCCTACATAAGCATAGCATTGTATGAAACACTTGTAAATCGACCTGAACTGGACTCCGGGACTTAGCCTCCTATATAAAGGCTAGGAGGAGCCAGCGGGAGGGATCATGGAATCATCGCTGTAACCTTAGATTTACTCTAGTATTACGACAACTTTGCCTCATAATTAATATATTGTGGGACCACCTTGTTTGTCTCACCAGCCGACGAAACCACTAGCGTACCTCTTTCCCCAAAATCCGAAGTCCATATCCATGGACATTGTCGAGGTTACCCCTCGTCAGATGGAGAGTGGTGTTTGTCCCGTGCACGGGACCTCCCGTGCATGAAATCACTAGGTATCTTTGCGTGTCAATTCATTTCTGATTCCTAAAACTTGATGAAACTGAATAGAACCTAGCATGAAACATGGTAGATCCAATGACATAAACATGCATGGGAGGGGGACAGAAACATTTCACTTTGAAGATGAACTACTTGCATAGGTGGGTAATTAGATAGACGAGCAAGGTGAAGTGGAGAAGGTGAAGCACCTGTTTCGCTGCCCATGAAAATCAACTGCAAATCATCACCGCTTCATCCTACCTCATAATCAGGAGTTTAGATTGTTTACGTGTAAATTGGTGGAGTGAAGCTGGCAAAAACACAACCTAAGTTGCCCTTTCCTCGATGTCGATCCAAGCTGGACTAGGCTTCTCGATCCTAGAGCTTCTGTGAGACAGAGATGAGTCAGTTACATATTTGATTACTACCCCAATCCCATAGTTTAAGGCTTATATTATTTTTAAAAAGTCAAACTATATCAGATTTGACTAAGTTTTTATCAAAAATCATTAATATGTAAAATAAAAATTCAATATTATTAGATAGATAATGAAATATATTTTCATATGGTATGTACAAAATATCATGATGATAGATTTTTCTAAAAGTTTAATCAAATTTTACTTGGTTTGACTTTTAAAGAAAGTATAGGTACGACGAATGTAGTAGTCATCTTCGGCGAATCCACATTTTATTGTTTACGAACACGCACCTCAAGCAAACATGCACACGTTCCACTTGCTTGACCTAAAATAGAAATCGGTTTCACAAAATACCTTACAAGTTACAAATTTATCCTTAACATATGGAACCTAACACAATATGACCAGGTTTTTCCCTGAGACAATCCGACGTCCGGTCGAAAGTAGAAACAGAATCAAGAAATAAAGCAGTCGTAAAAATAGTAAAATACAGAGAACCATTTCTGCCGCGAATCCCTAGATCCGGCACCACCACCATGGCGCATCCGACCCCGCCAGCCGACGGACAACAACCGCCGTCCCTTCCGTGCGACCTCGGCAGGGGGTTTATGTCGTGTTTCACTTGGGCCGAGCATCCGGAGGGGCCAATCTCAGCGGAGACGATGAACCTCCTCACGGAGCTCTTCTCCGATCTCTACAAGGAGGCGTTCAGCCGGCTGCCGATCGAGGACATGCCGGATCTGCACTTCGATCCCCACATGAGCGCCATGTGCGTCGGCCTCCTCGACCCCGTCACCAACATCATCCTCAACACCTTCTCCTTCCCTCCCGATGACGACTGCTTCGGAGGTAGTTTCCCTTTCGGTCGCAGCAGGAGTACCCTCCGCGAGATCAGCAGAGGCGGCAGGGAACAATGGTACTCTATGGTGTACATGTCCATCAGAATCCTGATAGAGTTCATGCGCACGTACTTCCGATTACTCAGCGAGGAGCAGGCCGGACGGTACCTTCTCTGGGGCTCTGGGCCCGTGGTGATCTCGCCTTGGCCGTCCTCTTCGTCGAGCACGAGCTGTACCTTGAACACCCTGCGATCCCCGACCCTCGCTCCCCAAGGACCCGATTCTCCTTCCAGCTGGCGGTCGAGGCAGCATCCCACCCTGCTCCGGACTACCTCGCCTGGCTCTCCACTCTGTGGCTCCCCCAGCACCAGCTGGAGACTCTGGCCCCCATCCTGATTCCGAGAAACCGGAAGCTGACCGTGGATGACGTTTGGACCATCTCCAGTGTGCTGCGCTCCCACGGCAGGCCGCCTCCAAGGACGCCCTTCTCGCTGCCTCAAGGACCTGATCACCACAGCAAAGACTGCGTTGATCTTGGAGATGGACGAATTGGCTACACCACCGTTGTCCAGCTACCTGGAGACTACATCACGTCCCTGCGGCACCATCCAGACATCCGGTCCATGCTATCTAATTACAGAGAAGATGCCATGGACACACTTCCGCGCACATGGCGGAAACCATGCGAGGTCGACAGTCCTAACCGTCCCAATGGCACCATCTGCCTATACGTCCGGTCCATGAAGATGTTCCTGCAGGGCACTATCCACGGCTTCTACCTCAAAGCGCTCGCCAAGCTGTCCAGCCGTCACGCATGCCGCCTCATGCGCGCCATCCTCATCGCCGGCCACTGTTATGGTCCCATGGACCCCGTCTCCAACATCATCGTCACCGCCATATGGTACGACATGAAGTTCCCGCCTCCGCCGCTGCGCTCAGGTGGCCCGAGTCTAGAGCACGACATGCTTGACACTCTCTCTATCCTCCGTACAGAGTGTTGCTCCTTTGTGGGCCTTGTAGCCCTCTTCTGTGACACCATTAGCGACCAATCGTTCCATCTCACTCTGAAGTCGCTCTGCCATATGAAGTGTGACCTGTCTACCGAGGTACAGCGACACTTACAGTCGATGCAATCGGATGGAAGCTCGCCCAACCCATTTGCTGCCGCCACAGCTGCTGCCCAACACCCTCAAAGCTCTGCCCTTGCGGAATTCCTTGTATCCCTGTCACCCATGAAACTGCGGCGCCTGCACTCCTTGACGAGCCCTGACAGCACGCTCTCTGACGATTCTTTCCGACAGATATTTGACATTATAGGGGGGCCTGCATCTGCGATGCCGGAAGTGTTCCCACTCCGCGATAACGCCTTGAGCATGCTCTCAAAGAAGAGGTCAGACCACGCGGGCCTGCGGAGATTTATCCGCGAGCAGATTACACACTTGCTGCAGAAGTACGCATATCACCATCCTATGGAACCCAAGTATGAACTGGTGTGCATATGCGGTGTAGAGGTTATTGGACATAGACAGAGTAGTTACCATGTCAATTTCATGGCTGCTGCTGCTGGATCAAGATCCGAGAACACTCTCTTTTTTGCTGACCTTTCGGTGTCATTCTGCTGCCCTGTACCCCAACCATGTACAGGCCGTTGTTATTACGGCGAGGTTTCTGCGACCAAGATCGTGTATCCCGATATGATACGCTACTTCTCGTGTGATGTTACTTGTGGTGGAACTGGACAACCTGAAACTCCTCTAGAGACAGACTACATATTCGCTGATCTGGGGAGGGATTTGAAGCTTGTAAAAGCCCTGCAGCGATCAGCAGACGAGCAAGAGGCCGTGTGTAGGGGGTTATATATCAGGGAAGAGTTCCTGCATTGTGAAGATCCTGAGTGGTGGAATGACTACGATGTTCCTGACTGGTACGATGAGTTGATGAGTACTAGTGTGTACTAAGAGGTGCCTACAGAGTATGTGTAATGCCCATCCATGTTCAAGTATGTGTAGAATTTTCATTTTTAGGTTGTATGTGTAGATTTATGTGACTGTAATCTTAACATGACCTGTGTGTATTGGGGATCAAAAGCTGTTTTAAGATTTATGTGAGAAATCTGGGAAGTTGGCCTACAAAAAGAGAAAAATATAGAAGCGTCTTGAGAGAGCATGATATGATGCCATGGGGATGCCAAGCCGACTCTAATAGCGAGTCTCAGGGTAGGTGGTTCTGTTGTAGTGGTGCGTTTTTTTGCGTCTGCAACACCAGCCCCGCTAAAGCAAAACTAAATGAAAACAAGTCAATACTCTATTGTACATTTTGCATTCATCCTTGCTGTACAAGGATAACTTATGCAATACGTACTGATCCGCTTGATTCCTCTCAGAATTCGTGACACAATAAGAAATACCAGCATTGAGAGAATGGTAGCATAAACCAACAAGCATAATTATATGTGGTATATCTGCAACAGGATAAACTGAAATTTAAAGCTTCATGGAGCAACAAGCTTCATGGAAAGCCTTATTTTCCAGGTTGCCCTGCAGTCCAACCGGTGACTTAAAAATTAGAAAGGGGATGGTGTTTGTCACATTTGCTGGAATGAGCAACTGTCAACAGACGTGGCTGAATTTCATTGAGTGGCCCCATGGAAATCATATATGCATTCAAAAGAGTTCCAAACAAAGTAAAAGTGACACTGATTTTATACTTTGAGAGCAAGAACCAAAGCGCATTGCAAGAGCCTCTATGATCAGATTAAAGTAGTACATACAAAGTGAGAAATAAGGAACCAGCTTTTGATGAACACGTTTCCTTTCTTTTCATTATATCATACTATATATTATGGACATGACACAAAGAATTGCCAAAAACTCAACATAGCCTGACAGGCCAATAAAAAAAGGCTAATGGCCTCACTCACCAGCTGCTGAGATCACAACTCACCACACTGACACAATCAATTGGACTTATTGTCACTCATTGTTGTACTTGAGAACAACCTCACAACGCCTTGTGACAAACACTGAGAGAAAACCAAGAAAAAGAATGCACACGATCATTTTAGCAGTCCCTACTTCGTACCAGAGTGTCTACCGTTTGATGAAAGCCTTCTGCTATCGTTAGCACTTAAAGGTTGCCTTCCCGATCTGTTTTGTCCGTTTGAAGCTTTTCTCGATGCTGATGGTATTTGAGAATGAATTGGTGTCCTGATTCAATAAAAGGATAACAAAACAATCAGTATTTAGGAAATATTAGTAAGTCTTATGCAAGGGTCTGCTGTGGTACTTCGTCCCTTGAATTCTAATTATTTTGAAAAACCTTAGAAAACCAAGTGAAACTGAAGAGATAACACACCAATACTTAAAATATGCTGAACTATTTCTATGGTGGCTGGTTATGTGTTTTGTTTCCCGTCGCACTAATCAAATTTATACACAACTTTGTTTGCTGTAATGTAAACTACATAATAATAAAAAAGGTTTACCTTGTGTCCGAGGTATCTCTTATCTTCGTCTGTGGTTTCTTGATCTTTGACCCGTTTTGAATAACCGGAGTATTCATGCTTTGAACATTGAACTGCCATAGTGCATCTGATTCTGAGGAATCACTTGTTGCAACATCAATGTCATCGGAATCATCGGTATTTGTCGAGCAAAAACGAGGTCTTTGCTGCTCATCTCTCAAACCTGAATGGTATCTTTGGTAAAAGAAGTCAGGTAAAGCAGCATTGTCTCCTTGCCAATCACCAAGAGAGTGATTGTTGTTCACCACAACCTTATCTACCCAGTCCCCGCAAACTGTTTCCCTTTCTTCTCCCATCTGAAAATTCAACCTTGAATTGCTATCTGGCCATGAAGGTGAATCATTTGATGGTAATAAATCCTGAAGATCAAAGCTTGGTTTCTTTTGTCTCAATGCAGGATTGGGTCTAGCCTGTACAAAAATCAAACCATGCATGATTGTATAAAATACTGAAGATGTCAACTGAAACAACAGTGTCAGTGAGCGATCAGTACACTAAGATTACTTGCGGATATTTTATTCACTATACAGTGTGGATCATAAAGATTACGTGTAAGATCTAATGTTTCCAACATCATCTATCAGTTCACGGCATTATTACCTCTATGTTTCCAACATCCTCCATTGGTTGCCTGAAGTTAGTTTGGCTAGACAGTAAATCACAACTGCCCTGACGCCTAAAAACAGGAGAAGGCGTCTTCGTGTTTACTACCTCAGAGTGGCGAGTAAAGTTTTGCTCCAATCCTGAATCTTTCATTGATAATGCTGTTTTGAGTCGAGAAATCTGAAAAGGAATAGAGATTGTGAATTTCTCAAACAGGAAAGAACAGTAAGAGAAGATCACAGAGTAGTAGTAGCAGGAACAAACCTGCTCCTTGAGCTCTTTAACTTCTCCGGATTCTTTATTAAGTCGAGCAGCACCAAGCTCAACAGTAGAAACGCGCTCAGCAAACTTCAACGTGCTTATAGTTTCTCCTACAGCATCACTTTCCGGGCTTATATGAACAAACATCAATGTTTTGGCCTGACCTCCTGTTGATAAATAGATACTGGAACATCAGATTATGCAAATTATATTCAGTAGTCAGCACTGATAAACTAAGAATTGAAAGATTCATCTTACCAAGAGAATCTTGGAGGAGTTGTGTCAATTTACTATTCCTGTAAGGTACGTGTGCGTTCTTCTGGGCAAGTGAAGCAATTACATCCCCTAAGGCTGACAATGATTTGTTAATATGCTGTGCTTCTTTTAACCTTTCTCCGATGACCTCTGACTTGTCAACCCGCTCGCTGCCTGCAAGATCAACTAAATGCATGCAGCCGCGGATGATATTGCCAGATGTCAAATCTTTTCCTTGAACATGAACAGTTAAACAACTGCAAGGTTCCAAAAGTACTGCATTATATTCCATTATTAGGTTAAATATTTTGGAGTAATTTAGTTGCACAGAAAATGTTGGTGAGTTACCTGTGAGAACGACTACTCCGGTCGTTTAATGCAGTGGCACCGACAGCACGATTCTTGTGCCCAATATTCATCAGTTCTATTACGTCTATTGTTGATGCCACACGGACAAGGCTTGCGTCCGGAACATTAATGCCATTCTGAGAATTATTCCGAATCTCTAATGTATGTATTTGTTAAAGAAAACTATAGATATGAAACTATGATACTAGTAGAGTATTGTGTGAAATAATATGTAATAAAAGGAAACTGACAGAAATATGACTTCAGTAAGGATATCTTTTGTTGAGACCATCATTAGAGAGGAGATCCCTGACTTGTTCATTGTAAATCTCGATCATTTGCACAGCAATATCATAGACAAAGGTTCCTTTCCTTTTGTCAGCAAGGGTAAATAGATCACCAAGTGCCCGATAGTTTACACCCTGGGTTTGCTCAGTAATGTTCTTGGGCCCACTCTATATAAAAACAACAGAGAAAATGTTAAGATATACACAAGACATAAATTGTCAATACAACTGTAAAGACCTCTTATTTATATAGTTCACACATCTTAGAGAAATAATTGGCAATTTTCTAATGTCCTCGCTCCTCACCATTGTGAATGTCTTGCCTGATCCTGTTTGGCCATATGCAAAGATACAGACATTGTACCCATCAAGAACAGAGCGAATGAGGGGCTGAGTATCTAAGAACACCTCATCTGTACAATGGAAAACACCATGAATTTTCTTCCATATATAATATAGTGAGAATGTTGAGAAACATGGACATGGTAAAATACCTTGAGTTGAAGATGGTCCGAAAACCTTATTGAAGCTAAATGACTTCCGTCCTTCCTTCCCAGATTTGGAAGGAGTAATAATCGTAATATTCCCATCATCAATGCAGCCCACAGTGGATGAACTGACTTGTCCAGGTAAAAAGGGTCGTATCCTACAATATACCCTGATACTACCTAGAAACAAGACAAAAGTACTGATATTTTAAGACATTACATTTTTTTCAATGTACCAAAACTTTCCTTAATTGGGTCCGAAACTGAGTGTGGAAATTCATTATAACAATCATACCTTTAAGATCTTGCACCTGGTTGTACAGTTTTCTGTTTTCTTCAAGAACTTTGTGGTAACCTGAGGCAGCATGTGCTAGGCTAAACAGATGCCTTCCTGAAATAAATTTTGCAAATGGTAATGTGCTAAGTGAAGCTACGTCAAAATAGTTTAGTGAAACACCGAAAATACACTTATAGTACCTAATAAGTTGAGGTCCTCAGAGTACTTCATTTGTATAAACTCCACACCCGCTTTTGTTGTTTGAAGATCAGCCTTAAGTTCCTGGAGACAAGAAACATGAAAAGAAGATTGTAACCACTATCAAGGAAGTATAGCAAGTTTTCCATATGCATCATCGATGCAGAGACCAGGGCCAGGGGTAATGAAAATTGAAAAATTATCTTTGCAAAAGAAATCCCACTGACAATATGTATGGGAGAAAATGAACACTGAAACACTACCTCGACATGCTTTGACTGCTGTTGGACAATCGAATGTTGCTTCAGTGTCACTTCAACTGATGTTCCCTTTTTTGTTTGTTTATGCTTGGAGTAAATATCTGATGTATCCATCTACAGAGGATAAAACAAAAGATAACATTGGTTGAAAGCCAAGATTAGTATCACTGGTAGGAACAGAGTTTAAGGAGTACAGCATTAGAAACATTGCTGAAGCATAAACAGAGGTAGTTTATAGCTTGCCTTTCTCCCACTAAAATTAGGAGTGGACTCGACCAGAACCTTGGATTTCGAGAAGGATTTAGTGCTCTCCGTGGTATTTTTCAGAGCCGCTTTCACCTGTCCCAATGGATTGATTTTGGTTATAATATTGCCAAGTGCAAGCACTACATATTGCCATATGTCCCTATGCAGAAGAGCAAAAGGATTACAGAAACAAAGGGATAAACAATGAGCAAATGACACCAAACATACCAAGTCATTTTGAGTAGTCAAGCGATTCTCGAATTCATCGACGAGTTTGGTCAGCATGGACTCCAAGAGCTGCATACAAGCAACCCCAAGATAGGCAAAGAGAATCCAATTGGCATACATTCCATTGAATTAATAAACCATCTTCTAAGAAAAACAAAATTGGGGGGTGACAGGTTGACCTACCTGCGGAACTTCATCTGGCCTCTTGTCGGAGAGAACCGCGCTGACCAGCATTTTCAGCGGACGTGACCTCGACTGTTTCATCAAGACAATAATGCATCAAGCACTAAGCATTAGGAAAATCAATTCAGTCTCGCAATAAACCAAGACAAAACAAGGTATGGCAGATTAGCAGTGCGTGGGGCTAACCATGTCACCATGATCGAGATGGGCATCGCCACTGAATCCAGCCTCCTCGTAGGGAGGTTGTTCCCCCTCGCTCATCGATTGGCACCTCCGGAACGGCTCCGAGTTCTTCCTCACCAGGGACTTGCCAGAGGCCGAGGGTTTGAGGTTCCCCCCAAATTTCCAGAGCCCGGTGCCCCCGCATTGCTTCCAGTCCCCGTACGACTTCAATGCCAGCACGCAGTTCACCACCCTGGCGCTCTTCCCTCCCTGCGCTCGTCAGAAAGGCGAAAAAAAAGGCGCATGAGGGTCACAGCTCCACGACCACGACCACGAGAGAGTGTGTGTTTAAAGCAAAGATGCCGTCATAGGCGCTTTGCTGGAGCAGCAAGCAAGCGAGCGAGGCCCTGTGGCCGTGGGGACGGGGCGATGGACGCTCCGACAGACGAACCTGCTCCAAATCGGAGGCCTCGAAGCAGGGCAGGCCGATGTCCTGCGCCGCCACGAGGAAGTTGCGCACGTTCTCGAAGTACTGGAACGCCGACAGCGCCGCGCCGTCGACCGAGTCCGCCGTGACCACCTGCGCGTGAGAAGCATGACGTGTCAGCACGGCAGACGCGCGCGGGTGCCGGGGGTGCGGGAGAGAGGGGGAGCGAGCCAAATGATCGAACAGGACGAGTGCGCGGGCTCGCCTTCTGGACGGCGCCCGGGTGGACCCTGTTGAGCGCGCTGCAGAGGATCTGGCCGTTGCGGAGGCCGAGGCGGAACTCCTCCTCCGACGGCTCCTCCGGCAGGTCGCGCCCCGCGACGGCCCCCACCGCGCGGCGCAGCCACCCCGCCGCCTCGTTCCGCCTCGCCGCTGCACCAACCAAGCCGAAGCGAAATTCAGCGCGCGACACGACGTGAGCCAGACGAAGCGGCAACATTAACTTAAAAAAAAACTGGCGACGTCGTGGGAGTGGTGAGCGCGGTCGTACCGGCTTCCCCGGTCCTGCGGGAGGCGAGGTCGCGGTCGCTGAGGCGGCAGCCGTGCTCCCGCAGCACGTCCTCCACCACGGCGGCCGCGGAGAGCGAGAAGAGCGCCGCCGGCTCCGCCATCCGCCTGCTTGGTCGGCCGGTTCTTCTGTTTTGAAATCGGACGGTGGAATTAGGCGGTCGCGGAGCCCATCAACGCTCTGTGGCTTTGTGCGGGTGGTTATAATGGAGGGAGGCTGGGAGGCGGAGAGGTGGGAGCTTTGTGGGCAGCGGCGACGCTGCTGCTTGCCTGCTTTTCTTTCTTTCGGCTCCTCCTCCGGGTTTAAGTTTAACAATTGTGGTTAGTGGAGGAATGGACTCGATTATACTTATATTTTCCTCCTCCTCCCTTTCTCCACCTGGGTCCTCCACATTTCGCTGTCTTCGCCGTTCTGGGGGTTTTGTTTTGAGTAAAGTGCACTCTGCTCTCGAGACCCATGTTGCTTAGCCTCCAACTATTTCTGCTCACTGCTGATCACTGTCATTTCATTTCTAACTGTTTTGGTAGACGGTCACCAACAATTAGCAATCATTATGATTCTTTTCTAATATATATGATACTTGCACTTAGGAGAGCCAGCATATGATTTGACTCCGGGTGAAACATATAAAAGAATGTTTTAAGAATGGGGATCAAGTAAACCAAATTAGTAATCTAAGTCATGGATTTAGTGCTTGGTCTAATTGACATCCCTTATTTTCTTTGTTATTACTACAAATTTTGAAGTTCGGAAGAATTCATAAAACTGCTACTTCTGTTCTAAAATACAAGAG
>NC_061510.1:115825773-115918384 GCF_022539505.1 Lolium rigidum
AAGAGCGCTGCTCAATAGATAAGTATAATTTGTTAACTCGTTCTTCGACCAAGAACGAAGTTTGCCATCACCAATTATGATTTCCTATGCACCTTTATTTGTGATTACCTTCTACTTGTTTCAAGTGGAATTATATGAGGAAGTTGTTTACTAGAATGTCTTGTGTGAATTAATATGATGCTTCTTGTCCGTATTTGATTTATCGACTCTTCACTCCATAAACATGTGGTCTTGTTTACCGAGTTCGGTTTCGCTTGGGGACAAGCGAAGTCTAAGCTTGGGGGAGTTGATACGTCCATTTTGCATCACTATTTTATATCATAATTTACTGTTATTCATTGATATCTTTTCATATTTAGAGATGATACTTATGTTATTTCATCTATTTTGCATGTTTCATGGTTATTGAAGAATCGCGCACCAGAGTCAGGATTCTGCTGGAAAAAGCACCATCAGAATGCAATATTTCGGAAGATCAACAACTGACGGGAATTATACTGAAAATCCTAGTTTTCCAGAAGACGAAGATAGCCAAAAGGAGGAGCCGAGGAGGGCCGCCATGGGCCCCCCCATAGGCCGGCGCGGGCCCAGGCCTGGCCGCGCCACCTTGTGGGGAGGGGGGCCAAGCCCCCTCTGGCCTCCTCTCCTTCGCGTACTTCTTTGTCCCGAAAACCTAAGCTCCAGGGAATAATCGCGAAGAGTCACAGCTGCCTCTGCGGGGCGGAAAACACCAGAGAGAAAAGAGCTCTCCGGCAGGCTGAAATCTACCGGGGAAATTCCCTCCCGGAGGGGGAAATCGACGCCATCGTCACCGTCATCGAGCTGGACATCATTGGGATCATCATCACCATCATCTCCATCATCATCACCGCCATCTCCACCGCTGCACCTCGTCACCGCTGTAACATCTAGGGTTGAATCTTGATTGTTTGGTAGGGGAAACTCTCCCGGTATTGATTATGTGAAACTATTGAACCAAGGTTTATGTTCAGATTGTTATTCATCATCATATCACCTCTGATCATGTTCCATATGATGTCTCGTGAGTAGTTCGTTTAGTTCTTGAGGACATGGGTGAAGTCTAAATGTTAGTAGTGAATTATGTTGGGTAATATTCAATGTTATGATATTTAAGTTGTGGTGTTATTCTTATAGTGGTGTCATGTGAACGTCGACTACATGATACTTCACCTTTATGGGCCTAGGGGAATACATCTTGTATTCGTTTGCTAATTGCGGGGTTGCCGGAGTGACGAAACCTGAACCCCCGTTGGTATATCGATGCAGGAGGGATAGCAGGATCTTAGAGTTTAAGGCTGTGGTTCGATTTATCTTAATTACTTTCTTGTATTTGCGGATGCTTGCAAGGGGTATAATCACAGGTATGTATTAGTCCTAGGAAGGGCGGTGCATTAGCATAGGTTCACCCACACAACACTTATCAAAACAATGAAGATTAATCAGCTATATGAAGCGAAAGCACTAGACTAAATTCCCGTGTGTCCTCAAGAACGTTTGGTCATTATAAGTAAACAAATCGGCTTGTCCTTTGTGCTAAAAAGGATTGGGCCACTCGCTGCAATTATTACTCTCGCATTTTACTTACTTGTACTTTATTCATCTGCTATATCAAAACCCCTGAATACTTGTCTGTGAGCATTTACAGTGAATCCTTCATCGAAACTGCTTGTCAACACCTTCTGCTCCTCGTTGGGTTCGACACTCTTATTTATCGATAATACTACGATACACCCCCTATACTTGTGGGTCATCAAGGACTAGGTAACTATGTATCGAAAGCTTTTAGCAAATAACTTAATGACGTGATCTTATGCTACGCTTAATTGGGTGTGTCCATTATATAATTCTCATAATGACATAACCTTGTTATTAATAACATCCAATGTTCATGATCATGAAACTATGATCATCTATTAATCAACAAGCTAGTTATACAAGAGGTTTACTAGGGACTCCTTTTTGTTTACATATGTGTTAATGTTTCGGTTAATATAATTATAGCATGGTATATAAACATTTATCATAAACACAAAGATATATAACAACCACTTTATTATTGCCTCTTGGGCATATCTCCAACAGTACTGATGGCCATTGACTGCATAGTTGCAAGTTGGAGCTTCTCCGGCGACGAGCTTCGGGAATAGTGGTGATATTGATATTACATTCAAATCATTATGAGATCCAGACAATCCAAAAAACGAATGCCCAATTCACATGTCTTTCCTTGCAGTAGCCTCAAGAATGATTGTTGGATCTTTGTGGTGGCTTTTGTACCATCCTTTCTATCCAACATGACAAATCCTCCATGCATGTCCAATGCATGCAATCTACTGAGCCAAGCATCCCAGACTATCCTCGTTCTGCATCCTCAGCCAAGAGTCTACCGGGTGTCTTCCTCATTTGGTTTCCTAGAGTACTCCGGTCCAAATATCTCAATCACGGCCGATGTGTATCTTAGGACGGCCTCCAGGATTTTATCTTCCTAGATCAGGACATAATCGTCAATGTCATCGGCTGAACACCCATAGGCAAGCGCACTCAAATAGCCATAATACACTTCATCAGTGGGCTCACACTGATCTTGCCCGATGCACTTCTCCTCAACTTAAACCAATCATCACGCTTCTCCACGGCTATTGTAGTAGTGAGAAAGAAACTCCTATGCATCCGAAAGCGCCAGCGAAAATATTTCTCTACGTAGGTTGCATTGGATTGAAGTAATCTCACATAAGCTTCATGTGGCCCTTTATAACTCCCCAAAACGACATGTTTTCCGAGGTATTCTATATGATTTTTATTCAGATCCATTGGTTTTCACTTTCTAACTAAGTGCAAAATGCCAAAAACAACAAACTTTTCCTTTTATTGTGTTTTATTATTACTTTTAGAAAATATGTAGTTTTCGGAAGGAAATCAAGTTATAAATGAAGATTTGGAGGAAATCAAGCAAAACCTTAATTGGAGAGATATTGATCCAAGGCGGCCCATGCTTTAAAGACCCATAGTACGATCATCCCTACCACACCATGCAACCGTACCATACAGCACCTCCCTCGCCTCTTCAAAAGTAACAACTTCTATGAAGGAAAAAAGGGTGAAAAACATTCACAGCCGCCACAATTCATCCACAAACAATGACGAAGATATCCAGAGAAGAATAATTCATCCTTCGATCTTTGCCACGATCCTCCTCCTCAAGATCCTTCACTCCACCATCATAGAGGGAGAGAGAAAGATTCATCTTTTTAAAAACTAGGGTTGTAATCTATATTTATTTTTGAGACTCTTGAGATTGTATCTGGTTTGATCTTATTTGTGGAGTTCTACAGTAAATCGAGAAGAACTCCATTTTCATAATCATTATGTCTTTGTAAAAATTCACCTCCTATGTGCGAGTAAATCCCCCTTGGCGTGGAAGATGTGGGGATTGGTGAGATGTGATGTGTCTATCATTATTATCGTTCATTTATGAAAACTATTATTATTATTACTTATGAGATTGATCGTCTATGGTTTGCATAATGCTTGTTGCCTAATTAAGAGCCAAGACAACATGATCCAGAGATCTACATAGATAAACACTTGTTGTCTAGCAACTCCGCGACCTCCTAGTGACAGTGGGAGAAGTGAAAACAACTCGAGTAGAACGAGCTAGGAACCACTAACCTTAATGTGTTGGTCCGGTCTTACGACCTTAATAATTACAGTAGCTATTGTTGATACCAATAATTAATTGGAAAACAGTGTCTATTGATCCAGGCATCAAGGAGATAGATGAATAAAGGGTTGCTCTCCTACTTTTATCCGAATATACAAAAATCACTTTCACATCCCAACTACATTCATATATCCATCTATTTGGCACACTCACTATCATCGTGAACTATACCTCTCAACGCCTAATCTCTCATATGCAGTAAACTCCAAACACAATCAATTACTTTGTTTTCGTTATTATTTACTCTCAATTACTTCCTACTCGACATTTCCATCTTCACACTTGCAGTCATAGTTTTAAAAACCGGACCGGACCGGCGGTCCGACCGGAAAAAACCGGAACCGACACCATGTCCGGTTTTTTAAGTGCCACTGGTCTAATTAGCAAAAAACCAGAAAAAATGTATACGAATATTTCGTTTTTGGCAGGATTAGAACCTATGACCTGTGACAATGCTCAAAACTGCTCACCTGGGACCCAATAACACCTCTGCTAGGTTTGATTTGTGATATACTACAGAAGTAAATACAATATATAGGATTACATGCTAATATTTCTCAAGATTAGCATAATAATTTATTAAATTTAGCGGTTTTTTGTCGCAACTGAACCAGTTGAGCCAGCGGTTGAACCGATGAACCAGTGAGCCAGTCACTTCACCGGTTCACTCACCGGTCCGGTTTTTAAAACTATGCTTGCAGTTAATTCACTGGATACATCGTGACCCCTTGGGTGCGACTGAAACGTCAACAATAACATTTGCCTTCTTGCTCCTCATTGGGTTCGATATAAAAACTAGCTAGGAGAACACTTCCACGAATTTATGGTATGACGATCATGGGTTCTTGCAGGCCATCAGCCCTCCGCCCTATCTCGGTTGATGAACAAACGTCTAAATTGTGATCCTACTCTCGGCCGACGAATCTCATTGTTCAAGATCACGGACACGGCCATCTCAAAGTGATCATCGCCTTACTCCTCTGATGAAGAGTCATCGAATATGAACTCCCTCGACTCGTTATCAATATTACCCGATTTTCTAGATTTATTTTGAATTACATAACCAAAAACAAGAAGAAAAAACTCATCCATGCAAATGGTCGAACACTTGGCGGGAGGATGCATGAGGTGAGATTATCGTCCGGGCGGTGTAGATCTAGCACCGAAGTTGCGTGTTGGCCAACGGGGTAGCAAACCTACCGGCATGGTTCAATGGACGAAGATCCCACTCCAACCTTCATCGTCGGCCACACACAAAACTCGCTGCGGCCAAAATACAACGAACGACATTTCACCAATTTTCTTCTCGATTCCGGTGACGCTAGCTCCGCTGCGGCAGAACTATGACATCTTCATCCTATGGACAGCTCCGTTTTGGACCAAACCAAGGTCTTTGTGGCTCCGGTTTGTACCAAATCGTAGAAATCGGCGTGGCGGTGGCGCCGGACCTACCGGTTGATTCCGGCAACGGCCAACAACTCCGAGTGGGGCGGGATGGCAACGGATGGTGCGGGGTGTCGGTGGAATCTTTGAGTGGTCGGTGGAGGCGTTGCGGCCGCGTAGTAGGGTAGAGGGGGGAGAACGCCAACGCGGGTGGGAGAGCCAAAATTATACTTGACCACCGCTTGGTCGAGTAAATATAGGAGAGTTAGGTGTGATCGAGTATAATTTTTACTCTGCCAACCAATATAAGGAATCGGCTAGGTACCGGTTAGAGGAATAAAACCAAATTTTTACCATTCTAACCGATTATAAGAGATCGGTTAGAGATGCTATAAATTTCTTTGTTCCATTATTTTATCAATAAGTTGGACCATTGTTCTTCAAGAATGTATTGGAAGTGCCAACTGAGCTTCTCAGTTCAAGCTTCTTGCGGTGAACCAGCCGATTCAGGTTCAAAGTCCTACACTTGTTTGTGAGCGTTTGTGTCTTTACTGTCTTTGTAAAAAAGAAAAGTATAGGAAGCAATCTATTCAGCTGACCTCCTCTAACGTTCACTAGTAACTTTGCTTAGACTGTACTGGAAATGTTGCACGGAGCATTTAGGAGTAAGCAATAGGATCGGTAGTATTAATTCGCAGAACAATATCTAGGAAAACCTATTAATCTTGATAGTGATGAATGATACCCTAGAATATACATCTGCATCTGCAGACTATAGCTGAGGAACGCGACGCTCAACAACTAAAGTTACATACGGCCGAATCGAATGTTACTTTCTGCGTCCTATAATTTCCCTCTTCCTCGAATGAAATTTCAGCACCTAGGTGGTCCGTGATGGATTTCTTCTGTTCTGTTTAGGCCGCACAGGCACTGATGATACTTGATAGTTTAATTTCTTTTAGTTAGCAAGCTTGCTTATAGCTTCGGTTGGTACGACGGCCTGGAACATGATGATCGTTTCGGCATTTGGTCAGGTACTGATCTCCGAGCACAACACGTACCTCCCGGCCGTTGCATCCCTGCCGTCTCTTGCATCGGAGGGAAGCTTTGTGTGGTAGCGTCGGTCGGTCTCCCTGTGGTGGTTCAAGTGCTAATAGGCGTTGTGCAAGCAAGAAAGTAAGCAACAACCACCACCATACAGTTAAGTGGAAGCAAAGCCATTCCCCTTCCAAATTCTCCATTTTTCCTACTAAAGCTCGGCGGTGATGTGCGGATCAAAGCTTGGCGAGGAAGTGATCTGTCTCCAAAGAAAACTATTGGGAAGTTTGTTGTTACGTCAGGAGCGATCGATCGGTAGTTCCATCCATGTAATCATGCCATCTATGTGTGTCTTGCTTGCCATCGAAATCAGCTGCCCATTATCGAAAACAGCCTGATCGATTTGTGAAACCGAGAAATGCTCGACATGACACATGTCACATATAACACATGCGTCGTGTTGCTTACACCTGGGCGACTTTGTCTGGTACAGATTGAATCAGTCGCAGGTGTTTTCTTGAAAGTAATATGACTTGCAGCTCTCACTTCAAACAGAAAAGGATGTAGTATTAGAAAAGAAACAAGCTACAGGCCGACGAACAATCCGCTTTACTCCCAACACGCTTCCTGATGAGACGCGACTTCTGAATCTACCATGACATCTCTCTGGACTTCAGAGTTCTTTCCCGCTGTAACACGAGAAAACAAAGCAGACAGATGCCACACTGGACTGGAGGCGTCCAAAGCCTACGATCCTTTAGAGCGGCTAGTTACAATGCAGTGTCGGGGGGAGACTAGAGTAGAGATTGGCCTGCCTGCCTGTACTCAAGAAATGCAATCATAATCTCTGCTTTAACTGAATATGTATAATGGCCCATGCTTGCTTACCAACAGTTCAGAATAGAAATGTCCACTGTTCATGCACTCGCTAGCTACTACTTTGAGAACTCTACCCTCTTTCCCGTAGGACAACTTGGGGAGCAAAATCGGATGCTGTGATCTGTTTGTGCCAAGTAAAGGCATGGTCCTGAGCATTAGTGGATTCTTCTGCTCCAATATCGGTGCACATACATATATCTCCGTATGATGAACACAATCGATCGGTGTATCATATCCAATCTCGCTGCTTATTGGTCTTTCAGGAAAACTGTATGCATGGAGAGTGAACACTTCTAATCAGTTTGTCAGTTTGATCAGAATTAACATATCAATTATTTCCATTTTCCAAAAGAAAGGTAAAAAATGGGAAAGCGAAATGAAAAGGGAAGAAGAGATGGTCCAGAGCTGGCTCGCCACCTTTTGCTGTGCGGTGGAGCTGGGCTGGCCGCCTCTGATGAGAGAGGCACATGACACTGGACTCAAGTAACACGCAAAAGAAACATATGCCAATATCTTTCGCTGCTTTCGCTCCGCTCCGGCGAGGAGAGGCTGACCCATGGAACATTTCTCCACTGCAATCAAGATGGCCAGCCAGGTAGGCCTAGAGCTTTGGGGGAAATCATGCCTGGCACCGTAAAGGAGGAGGAGGAGGCGACGGTGGCAGCTCAGCTAGCTAGGCATGTGATTATCCAAATGCAAAGCCGGACAACAACTCAGCTGCACAGCAAAAGTGGCTCAATAGACGCATGCCGCGATGTGTTAGTTGTCAGTCTGCCACCAAGAAAGATCGATCGATGTTGCTGCTAATTCAGGGAAATCGTATCAGCTAATCAGTACCTGCGTACGTGTCAGACGCATAGATATTTACATTGTATATAAACAGCGACAGACGGTACCAAATGGTTTTGCCGACATTGCGATCTTGCTTTGCATGCAGAACTTTGTCATTGTGCGATCGATCCCACCCGTTCACCAGTAGATCAAGAACACCACTGCCGACGATGCCTATGTAGAGACCTTTGGGGTGTATGCCGATTTAGTTAAGGAGTAAGCGTCTGGGCTTGCAGGCAGCCGCATGTGTTTTCTGCGAATGGAAGCGACTAAAAATCTAGCGCAGTTCATGTACTCAGAAAGCGCAAATGATTGACTTCCAAAGCTTCGCCTTTTATCATTTGTTTACAGAATTTTTTTCAGTTTCATTCATGTAAAGAATCCGCTGATGATCACGCGGCAGTGCTGTAATATTAGTGCCAAGGGCATCTTTGATCAATAGATAAGTAGTCGAGCGGAATCATTGCGGGAGCTGCGTTTGCCGCCCTTTTCTTGGTCTGCGGAATGCTGATAGAGTATATCCCTAAAGTATAGGAAATGGAATGAAAACGCCGGTGGAAAGCGTTCTTTTGGATAGGTTAGTGATGAAGGCTCTGCTGATAGGTTATGATCGAGCATTGTTAGCTAGGTTAAATAAAGCCTATTACAAATCTAAACATGACCATGGCAGCCTACCTAATCAGATGATCGAGAGCTTAATCAAGGAATCAGTGGACGAGGCCATCATTGCAGATGGTGGCAAGGCCTAGACAGAATGAGCTCCAGCTCACATCGAGCTCTGAATTCAGGCTTTATGATCAGCAAGTATTTTGACATGATTTCAGGCTGCCGCTATGGCATGCTGTTTTTTTTTTAAGAAACAGACATGCTTCCTCCTTCATCAGAGAAAATGAGAAATGTTGGGCGCAAACGAACCTGAGGGTAGCAACTGGGGTGAAACCATCGGCCCAAATAGAACAAGAGGGGCGGGGGAACTTCAGGCAATCAAGGTCATGGGCCCAAATGGTCATAGGCCCAAATAATCACGGGCTATCAGACTTGCACATTTATTGGGCTATTTTCATCGGCAAATCCTATATGCCGACCAGGTCGATGGCTACCGCGCGCCGCACATCCCCGCGCGCGGTATGGGCCGGCCTGGTCGGCCCAATTCGTCTTATTTTCTACTTTCTGTTTTTTCTTTTCTGTTTCTTTTTCTTTTCTGTTTCTGTTTCTTTTTCTTTTCTGTTTCTTTTTTCGTCTTAAGATTTTATTTTTAAAATTTAAATATATTTTAAATGTCAAATGTTCTATCTCAAATATTTAAGAAAAAATTAAATTCGAAAATTGTTCAAGTATAAAAATTATTCAAATGCGAAAATTGGTTAAATATAAAATTGTTCAAATTCGAAAATTGTTGAAGTATAAAAATTGTTCAAATACAAAAATTGTTCATATATAAAAAATAATAAATTTTGAAAATTTGTTCCAATTTAAAATTTGTTCCAATTTGAAAATTATTCCAATCTAAAAAATGTTCAAATTTTGAAAATATTTAAATTTCAGAATAAAACTAAAATAATTTTAGAAAATTGGGTCTAAAAAAATCAGCTTTTGAAAAACGTAAAAAAATAGAATAGAAAAAACAAAAAAGCAAAAAAATAATTAAAAAAGGAGTGCGAATGCTGGGTCGGCCCCGCAGCCCGCCTCGAGAGTGTGCGACGGCTGGTCCGCGCTGACTAGGTCGGCTTACAACACCCCCATTTTCATCCACTATGTATCCTCAAAATCAAATTTGCATTGACCCCGCATTCTGCAAACTTGGGTTGCAAGCCGACAACCTGCATAAGCCCACGAAAGCAGAAACTAGAAAAAATGCTAAAAATATGCCACTAGCCTAACAAATTTTAACTACGAAGCGGGGTGGATCGGGTGCCGCTCTACAGCCCTAGCTATACATCGGCTATAGCAAGTGCTGGCACACGCTCGCCCCCGTCACACCGCTTCGCTAGCTAGCGGGAACCCTAATGTTTACTTTTGTTTTGTTTTGTTTTGTTTCCCATTTCTTTTTTCAATTTTCCTTTCTCTTCTATTTTTTTGGAAGTACATGGAACTCCTTTTCATATTTTCCTTTTTTTCACGTATACTTTTTTCCAATTGTGTGGAATACACAAATCTGAAATAGTTGAACCTAGATTTTTCTTGGAAATTATGTAATCCCTTCGATTTATATTAATTGACTCAGTTTTATCTAGATATAGATGTATCTAGTCAACAAACATGTATCTAGATAAAGTTGAGTCAATTAATTTGAATCAGAGGAAATAGATCTTTTATACAAATTATTTTTTTAAGCATGTAGACAATTTTTTTGAATGTGCGAATGTTGTCTAAAACATTTGTTTCATTTGAACACATGCTAGTGAACAATTTTCCGTAGCCATAGAACTTTTTAAAACCCGTGAACATTTTTGAAAGCGTGAACAATTTTCTTAAAGCATGATTTTTTAGAAACTTTATTAACTTGTGAATTTCTTTTGTTTTTAACATGAGAAAATTATTTGAAAATGTTCACAATATAAAAAAAATCATGCATAGAAATTTTATTTATATGTTTATCTGAAACAAAGAATCAAAAACAAAATCATATAAAATAAATTGGAGATAAAGAAAAATAAATAAAACACAATAAAAATTAAAAATTAAAATTAATCAATCAATGAAAGGAAAAAAGTAAACAAAAAATCTAAAAATAAAGAAATAGACAACATAAAAGAAAAAATGAAGGAGAAAACTAAAAAGAAGAAAATAGACCATTAGTTTAAGGTTGTATATAAACTCTATTTCAACGTCAATTTACATTAGTTTAAACTATACTTTTCAAGACAATCCAAAAACATGTATTCTAAAACTTCTAAATTTGGATTAAAACATAACATCGTAAACACAAACTTCAAGACACTCTAATCCTTCCTATCACACTAATCCAACCACCTCTTGTACTCCTTCCAAGGATGGCAGCGTGCCACTCTAAGTATCGTCAACCTGAGTTTGTATCGGTCGACATGATCCAGGGAGCAGTGTCATGGTCGTTAGCCTTGTCTTTCTCCGCCCCTTCAATCTTGATGAAGGAGTCATCGATCTCCTTTTGTCAGGCCTCGGTGAGGAAGACGCCACTATGGTTGTCCTTTGCCATGCTTTCGTAACGGAAGCAACCATAGTGATTTCTCCTCTTTGAGTACGACGTGAGCTTTGACCTTGGAAATGAGCGCATCTTCCTCGTCCTCCTAATCTTTGGAAGTCAAAAGAGGCATCATACTCGTCCCAATCAATCACATTGATGGAATCAAAGGTATCGACCATTTTGTTGAAGAGGCAGGGACGAGAGGCCATGCGTTGAATTGGAAGGAAGGAGATAGTGCATGGCGCCGCTGGACGAGAGGAAGGAGGCGGTGCATCAGTGAGCGGTGATCACTTGATGAATATTATCATCGCAACATCGCCCATATCCACGGTCCCAAACCCGCATCAAAGAGGCGTGCTCGCGTACTCCCTCCGTCCACAAATAAATATATACTTTTGCCCTAAGTCAAATATTTTAAAATTTAATGACTTTACGAAAAAAATAGTGGCAACTTTTACAACATCAATTTAGTATCACGAGTACAGTCGTGAAACGTAGTTCTATATTATATCGATATGATGTCATATATGTTGCTCCTTTTTTTAAAAAAAATTGGTGGTCAAATTTAGTTTTTTACTTGTAAGTAAGTACGCCGGTCACGTCTCGAAAGCGAAGGAAGTCGTACGTTCATACACCTGCACGTTACTGAACGTGTGCTGAACTGCTGATACGTGCTAGCGCGTACTCCGGCGCACGTTTCCCGCGTGCGTTTGGTGTACCCACACCAGCATTCTTTGGCCAACAGCAACGGGGTAGTGCCCAGTCGAGTTCTCACACCTGCCCCGTCGCCAGTCCAATCATTCCTCCTCCTCCTTCCCCTGTCCGTCGTCGACTCGAACCGAAACGAAACGAAATCCTACGACGACTCTGCAGGACAGGCAGCTTACCCGCATCATTCACGCAATCACGCAACCACCGGTACACACGACCCGATCGACAGCCGTTGCTCCGCCCCCGCCATGGCCTCCGTCTCCGACCCTCGGACCCGCAAGGCCGCCGCCGCCGCCGCCGCGCGCGCGCCTCCGCGGGACTTCCTGGCCCACCTGGAGGCCTACCTGGCCCGCCGGGACGGCGTCGACAAGCTGCTCAAGATCTCGCGCTACGCCGCGCGCCTCGCGCTCGCCGCGGGGCCTCCTCTACCCCCCGCCGCCTCCGCGCGGCTCAAGGCCTTCGAGTCCAGCGTCGGGCTCAGCCGCAAGGCCTTCCGGCTCGGCAAGTTCGTGCAGGACGTCAACGCCCTCCGCGCCGCGACCGCCGCTCCTCCCCTCGTGCTCCTCGCCTACGGCGGCGAGGGCGTCTACTACTTCCTCGAGCAGTTCGTCTGGCTCGCCAAGGCCGGCCTGCTGCCCGCGCACCTCCTCCCGCGCCTCCAGCGCCTCAGCGCCTGGGCCGAGCTGCTGGGATACGTCGGCTCAATCACAATCAAGCTCAAAGAGGTGGCCAAGATGGAGTCCTCAATCAAGACGATGCGGCTCAACAAGGAGGTTCGCGGGGAGGAGGACGAGGCCGTGCGGACGATGCGGGCGAAGCTGCTGCTTAAGCGCCTCTCCGTTGTGCAGGACGTGGCGGACGCCTTCATGGCGCTCGGGGACGTCACCGATGGGAGGGGGCTGCTAGGTAGCTCCACGCTCACGGCGTCCGCCGGACTGCTGTCGGCGCTCATCAGCACACACAAGAACTGGAAGTCCTGCTGACGCCTCGAGGTATACAACACAGTTGACAATAGGATTTGAAATAAAGCTCAAAATTGAGGCGAAACACTGTATTATTGATAAATGAAAAGAGTGGCTTCTGGAATCTGGATGCCAAGGATGTTTGTGGTAACAGGAGAAATTCAATTGGAATGTCTTGTTATTGTGTTAATTGTTGGGATATAGGCTTTGCTTTCTTCCAATTGCCTAGCTTATGGTATACTTTAAACATGAGTGTTTTCCTCTATAGTGCAATCACATATCATGTCTGCCTGTAGGATCAATATTCAATACAACACCATGGCAAATTAATTTACCGCATAGATGCACAATGCTGATCATCATGTTTCTTATCACAATTTGGCACTTGTACTGAAAAGTCGAAACGAGAATCTCAATTCGGTACATAGTTTTCTTGCAGCAGTTTTCGCTGTGCGTCAACATCAACGGGAGGTAAATTAACTAGCAGTGCTGAATTGGGTAGCAGAAACTTTTGAACTCATATGATTGTGGGCTAATGTATCATGATGCGGAATGGGCAATCCGAAGCACTGTGGATGAGGGAATGCTGTAACTTAAAAACATGACATGAAGTTGGCAATACCAAGAGATACAAGATTGAGTACAGTTATTCTCCAGAATCGGTGACTTGATCTGCATACCTTACTAAGATACCAGATTAGCTTATCTGTATTATTGCCACATGCTCCAGCTAAGACAGCTTATATCCTGGCTTTTTGCCCTTCAGCACTTACATCGGTGTGCGGTATGAGTAAGGTCTGGTAACAATTTACTTATTTTCATTTATAGCTGCTATGTTAGTGCACCTCATTGTTCTAATGTCACACACATCCAACTGGATTATATGGACATGGATCCCCAATTTGTTATATATTCATTTACCTGGAACAGAATAGCTTATAGTTGTGAAGTAATAATCACTAAAGCGAGTTTATTAGCAATGAGCAAAAAAACAGCTCATAGGTTTTTAAGCAACCAACTAGTACTATTTTCTTATTAACTGATATCTTGTGTTTATTGTTTGCCAAGGAGCTCCGTAATTTCTTTCCTGCTTATATTTCACAACAAATAGATATAGGAGAAATGTTTTTTATCTTTCATGATGGATTGCCATATAGGTGCTGCCATTTTTGTTGGTATCAGGCAAGCTGCTGCATAAGTTTAGCGAACCGTAGTCTACCGGTTGCAACTGGCCTACCGGTCATTTGTGGTTCCAAATTGTCAAGATGTGTCTGCTAAAAAAAATTCAAGAATGAAAAAAAAGACAGATGGACTGCCATCATATAAGTGCTGTCATTTTTGTTGGTATCAGGCAACCTGCTGCATAAGTTTAGCAAACCGTAGTCCACATTTTACAACTGGCATCAGGCAACCTGCTGCATAAGTTCAGCAAACTGTAGTATACATGTTACAAGTGGTGGCTAACCGGGCATTTTTGGTCCCAAATTGTCAAGACGTGTCTGCTTGAGATTTTTGTTCTTTTCGAGAATGAAAAAATGAAAATTAGATGTGGCTGCTGGGATTCGAGCCCAGGTCTCCACGGCCACAACGTGGAATTCTCACCACTAAACTACAGCCACTTTTGTTATGCTACAGATTATGTACGAACTTTAATAATTGTTTCAAACTGAAATGAAAGAAACTTACTGTTTTCCTATCTAAGTGTAGTTAAATGGCTGTAAGAGCATGTCCTGCGTGCAGCTCTGTGCCTTTGTGTAACATGCCTCTGGAGAGAAAATAAAGTTCAGATGGTATGTTTTTTCTAGGAATAACAGAAGCACTTATACCACGTCCCATAACTTTATATTGTCTGCCTGAGCAAGACAACTCCATGGCAAGTTAATTTGCATCAATACGGTTCACAAGGTTGTGCCATTAAGTTTGTCATCATATCTTCTCGTTTGTGTAATTTTCCTGCTGCTGTTCTCACTTTGCGTCTATATCAAATGAACTAGATTAACTAAGGGTACTGAACTGGGTTGCACAAACTTTGGAACTGATATGATTCTGGGCTAATATAGCACAACATGGAATGCGCAGTCAGAAGCATGTGGGAAGCGTGAATGCTGTAAATTGAAAACATCACATGAAATTGACCATACCACGAGGTTCAGAATAAAGTGCACTTATTCTGCAGAATTAGTGACTTGATCGGCATACCATACCTGAGCTACCAGATTAGCTTATCTTTTTTGATTGCCGTGTGCTACATTAGTCTAATTGAATCAGCTTCAAAGGAATAATATGTAGATGCAATTCATATACATCAGACCATATTAAACATGATGAGCTTTCTAATTGGCATGTGTCATCTGTCCATACTCCTTAGTGGTTTCGTTCATAGTCTAGTTATTCTGATATTTTGTTTTTATCTCGTCACCTCTAAATTCCAACGCGCCTTCACAAAAGTAACTTCTAGTGCTCCTAGCTGTCATTCCTGTTGAAATCAGGTAACATGCTGCATATTTTATTATTTTCAGAAAATTGTAGTCTACAGGTTACAACTGGCCCCTACCAACCGGGCATTGCTGATCCCAAATTGTTGAGATGCAGCTGTGCTCAAATTATGAACTGTTCTACTAATTTCAAACTAACATGAAAGAACCTTATTTGATTTACTATCTAGTGGATCTTGTGAACAAAAAAGCTTGTAAGTAAATGGCTGTAAAAGCACCTCCCAGTCCCAGCTCTGTGTAATAAGCCCCTGAGGCTCACCCTTGAGGCTTATCAATTAAAGCTTGAGGGAACCTGCAGGTGCTATTCTCGCAACCAAATCACCCAGTTCTCAGAACAAGTCAACCAAGAAAGCCCCCATTAGTAACTTAAACTGCCGTGACCAAAAGAGGTGTACTTTTTAGTGGTTTGAGTAAGGATTAAGACTACTCCATGAAAAATTAATTTGCAGCATAGATGCACAATGCTGTTCATCAAATTTTTTTTTTGAATCATAATTTGGCATTTGTACTACTAGGAAGTTGAAACGAGAATCTCAATTTGGTGTATAGTTTTCCTGCAGTAGTTTTCGCTGTGTCTCAATATCAAAGGATGTACATTAACTAACTGTGCTGAATTGGGTAGCACAAACTTTTGAAATGATATGATTGTGGGCTAATATATCATGATGCGGAATGGGCAATCCGAAGCACTGTGGAAGAGGGAATGCTGTAAATTTAAAACATGATGTAAACTTGACAATACAAGAGATCCAAGATTGAGTACAGTTATTTTGCAGAATCAGTTTCATTAGTTGTCATTGGATAGAGGGTTTGCTTTCTTCTAATTGGGTAGGGTTGACTTCAAACATGAGTGTTTTGCCCGGTAGCTCCATGCCGACGGTGTCTGCCAGATTGTTGTCTGCGCTGATCAGCACTCACAAGAACTGGAATTCTTGCTGATGTTTCAAGCGTGTTAAGACACAATTGATAATAGGATGCAATAAAGCTCAAAATTGAGGGACAAACAGTATTGATAAATGAAAGAGTGGCTTCTGGAATCTGGTTGCCTGTGTTCGTGGTATGGTTGAAGTTCATGCTAAATTGCTAATGCATTTGGTTGGAGAACAACCGCCGATTCTCCTTATTATTGGCTTCACCAAAATCAATTTGAATGTTTAGTTATATGTATTATTGGGATAAAAAGGTTTGATTTTGTCCAATCATGTGTCTTATGGTTGACTTCAAAGGTGAGTGTTTTGCTCTATGGTTTAAGCACTGAACACGGCTGCAACTTTATGATGTCTGCCTACAGGATCCAGTGGCGGAGCTGGTATACAATAGTTGGGTTCAGATGAACCCAACAAATTTCAGGAAACCTTCACTAGTTTAGTATCTCGCTTAGCTCATTAGTGGAAGATCATAGCATAACTAGCATAGCTGGCCCCAATGATATTTACCTCCAGCTTCGCCCCTGACAGGATCAGTTCAACTCAATGGCAAATTAATTCGCAGCATAGATGCAAATTGCTGTTCAGCAAGTTTGTATCATATTTTGGCGTTTATGCACTGAGAAGTTAAAATCTCAATTTGGTATATAGTTTTCCTGTTGTAGTTTCACTTTGTGTCAGGACTTAGGATCAAAGGAAGTAAATTAATTACTACGCTGAATTGGATAGCGCAAACTCTGGAACTGATAAGATTAAGGCTAATATATCAAGAAGCGGAATGGGCAATCTGAAGCACTGGGGAAGAGGGAATTGTCTAATTGTTTTGGTGTAAATTAAAAACATGACATGAACTTGACAGTACCAAGAGATCCAAGATCGAACACAGTTATTCTGCAGAACCGTGACTTCATCTGCATACCTAACCTAAGCTACCAGATTAGCTTATTGTATGATTGCCACATGCTACATTAGTCCAACTGAATCAGCTTCAAAGGGACGATAGGTAGAGGCACTTCATATATATCAGACCAAGAAAAAACTTAATGATCTGTCTAATTGGCATGCATCAATATTCTTTATTGATTTAGTTCAAAGTTTAGTCTGGTCTTTTACTTGTATTCATCACCTCTAAACTGCAACGGTCGGTCGCAAATGTAACTTCATGTGCTCCTAATTCATTGCCCTGACTGAAATCCAGCTGATTCTGTGGTTCTTCCAGCAGTACATAAATTTTATGCATTATGAATTTTCAAGACTGTTCCGATTTTATGTTCTATTGATCTGGTTCTGATGGTAGGCCTCTTGACGCTCTGCTACCAGGGATGTGATACGGGTGATGATGTAGGGAGAAGTAGGGGCTAGGAAGCTGTAAGCGTGCCAAGGTACTGGTACTCAGATCACTTAACTGATTACCTGTTGGTGTTTATAGTTTATACCACAATTGATCCTCCAGGCTCCAGCTTAAGACAACTGGTGTCCTGGCTATTTGCCTTTCAGCACTTCACATGGGTATATGGCATGCTTTTGTGGTTTGAGTAAGATCTGGTAACTATTCACTTATTTTCATTTATAGCTGCTATGTTAGTGACCTCATTGTTCTAATGTCATGCACGCCCAACTGGATTATCATGGACATGGATTTCCAATTAGTTTTATATTCATTTACTTGAACAAAATATTTTGTAAATATGACAGTAATAATCGCTAAAACGAGTTTATTAGCAATGAGCAAAAAACAACTCATAGGATTTTAAAAAAAAGCTTTTAAGCATCCAATTACTATTTTATTATAAACCGATATCTTGTGTTTAGTATTTACCAAGGAGCTCCGTAATTTATTGTCTGCTTATATTTCACAACAACTTGGCATAGGAGAAATTTGTGTACCTCTTATGATGGATTGCCATATAGGTCCTGTCGTTTCTGCATAAGTTTATGCAAATCGTAGTCTACATGTTACAACTGGCGAACCGGGCATATTTGGTCCCAAATAGTCGAGATGTGTCTGTGCATGAGTGTTTAGTATTTGCCAAGGAGCTCCGTAACTTCTTGCATGCTTATATTTCACAACAACTTGGCATAGGAGAAAGAATTTTACCTCTTATTATGGATTACCATATAGGTCATCTCGTTTCTGTTGAAAGCAGGTAACCTGCTGCATAAGTTTAGCAAATCGTACTCTACAGGTTACAACTGCCCAGCCGGACATTTTTGGTCCCAAATTATTGAGATGTGGCTGTGCTCAAGAATATGAGATGTGTCCGTGCTCAAGAATATGCTCAAGATTTATTTTCGAGAATGAAAAAAGATAAGAAGTTTAGCAAATCGTAGTCTACGGGTTACAACTAGCCAACCGGGCATTTTCGGTCCCAAATTATCGAGATGTGGCTGTGCTCAAGAATATGCTCAAGATTTATTTTCGAAAATGAAAAAGTGTGGGCATTTTTGGTCCCAAATTATTGAGATGTGGCTGTGCTCAAGAATACGGAATGTGTCTGTCGTCAAGATTTATTTTCGAGAATGAAAAAAGCTAAGAAGTTCAACAAATCGTAGTCTAAGGGTTACAACTGGCCAACTCGGCATTTTTAGTCCCAAATTATCGAGCGCTCAAGAATATGCTCAAGATTTATTGTCGAAAACGAAAAAAATGAAGATGTGCTAAGAAGTTCAGCAAATCGTAGTTTACGGGTTACAAGTGGCCAACCGGTCATTTTTAGTCCCAGATTATCAAGATGTGGCTGCCCTCAAGAATATGCTCAAGCTTTATTTTCGAAAACGAAAAAATATGAAGATGTGTTGAGAAGTTCAGCAAATCAGTTTACGGGTCATTTTTGGTCCCAGATTGTTGAGATGTGGCTTCCCTCGAGAATATGCTCAATATATTTTTCCAAAAAAGAAAAAAACATACGAAAATGTGGCTGCTGGGATTCGAGCCCAGGTCTCCACGGCCACAACGTGGAATTCTCACCACTAAACTACAGCCACTTTTGTGATTCTGTTTTGGTATATTGTTTGAATACTAATACGGTAATTGTTCGAACTGATATGAAAGGAACTTATTGGTTTCTATCTAGTGTGGTTAAATGGCTGTAAGAGCACACCCTGTGTGCAGCTTTGTGCCTTTGCGTAACATGCCCCCTGGAGGGGGAAAAGGTTCATATGGTATGCATTTTTAGGAGTAACAGAAGCACATAGCACGGCATAGCTCTATGTTGTTTACCTGAGCAAGACAACTCCATGGCAATTTAATTTGCAGGAACAAAGTCCACAAGATTGTTCCATAAAGTTTGTCAAGATATTTTGTCTTTTATGTTCTAGGGTGTTGAAACCAGCATCACTCTTGATGTGCAGTTTTCCCTTGGTGTCAATATCAAAGGAAGTAAACAAAAAAAAAAGTTGCGGGCAAAAGGAAGTAAAGTAACTTGCAGTGCCGAACTAGGTTGCACAAACTTTTGAACTGACACGTGGAAGCGTGAATACTGTAAATCAAAAACATAACATGAACTTGACAATATCACGAGAAATTCAAAATTGCACGTTTATAGAATACATCGTTACCTATGTCTAGAATATTTTGCAATACTTTCAGAAAATGGCATACATGTAGCTCGAGCTACAAAACGTCACACTCCTTCTAGTGCTCCTAACGCCGTTCACATGTTGGTTTGCGCCTGTTGCACCGCTCCTAGCTACATGTTGAAACCAGGCAACCTGCTGCATAAGTTTGGCATACCGTGTTCTACACTCTACAGGTTAGAGAACCTCTAACAAATTCGTAAAAGTACCAATCGAAAAATAACCACAAGTTTGTGGTTTCGTTTGACCAAAAAAAAAAACCCCATACCGGATCCTGCAAAACTTATTCCAATTTTCATCATATCCAGCCAAGAGAACAACGCAGGGGCGGAGTGGGCCCGGACACTCACGCCCGTGGGAGGAGGCGAGCTCGCGCGGAGGGCATAGGTGCAGCGCAGGTACGAGGACATGTACTCTACCGCCCCGCAATTTCGTACCGCAAAACGTGTTGCGGTATACTGTTACGCTTTTGCGGTTTTCGCGTTATGCGGTATCTGGTAGAGATGCTTTTACAATTGGACAGCTGGTGGTATATAGGAATTGTTGCCAAATAGCTGAGATGGGGTGTGAGCATTGACTGGCCTAGATTATGAACTGTTATAATAGTTTCAAATCGGGCTGGGAGAACCTTTACTGCTTTCCTATCCAGTACTAGATCTTGCTGACAAATAAAGCTTGCAGTTAAGCGGCCGTGAATGATCATCAGTCCTGTAGGGGAAGAATTGTTCAGGTGGGCTGTTTTCAGCTCACTGCCGAGTCTCACAGAGCATAGCTGTGAAAGCATGCAGTATACCGTGTCTGAAGCAAAGATTGCAGCAGCTGATGCAGGGATCAGAAACGTGCATCGTCATTGCGAAAAAAAGGCCACACCTGGATTTGCTACTCTCGTAACCAAATCGGCCGTCGCGCCGGTCCCGGGGCGAAAAGAGGGAAAGAAGAAGGTCGTGAGCCGAACCGTGACACTGTCAGACCATACGACAGCGAGGTGACGCAGCGACGGTGAACTTTTTGTTTGCTCGGATCTGAAAGTGTTCGAGAGGTCGAGCTCTATCGATCTAGTACAGGGACACAAATCTGTACAGGGACACAAATCTGTGCTTGCTGTGTAAATTGTGTCAGAGATAGTCTTTGGATTTATGTCGTCTCGTTGCATCAGAGAGTATATATATATCTGTCGTCGTGTCGTGGGCGACGCTGACGCAGCGTGTGGGAGAGAATAGAAGACACGAAACAAAAGCTGCTGGAGATGGAGGCCGGGCCACCATGAGATGGGTCATGGCAGGTGCAGGGCGGGGCAAGTCCAGCTCGGCATTACCAGCGGCGCACCAAAGCTACAACCAACATGTGAACGGCCACGATGCCGCGGGCGAAGGCGACTAGTCCAAGCAAGCAAGCGAAGAGAGTCCCAACAATCCAACCACTGGCCAGCCCACCCCACCCATCCCGTCCCACTCCGGCGCGATAAAAGCCACCGCGTTCCCCCACCTCACCTCACCTTCCTCCCCACCCGTACTGCCCGCCCCTCGTAACCTCCACCTTCCGACTTCCTCTCGTCTCACCTCAGCTCGCCGGCGCCGCCGCCGCCTTCGCTGACCTGCGCGTACCGGTATCGGTTCGAAACCACACGGCTCCTCTCAACGTATTATCGGAAATCCTGGGCTACTAGGGCGTTGCCAGCTCCGCTCCTCTCAACGGTAATTGCGCAAGTGCCGGGTGATTTTCGCGGTGTTCCACGCTGGGATCCGGCGATCTGGTTCTGATTCCGGGTGATTTCGTTGGTGTGTAGGGATGGGGACGGGGCGGCGGCGGGGGGTCGAGGGCGACGACAGCGACGAGGAGTACCTGGTTGAGGACGACGAGGAGGAGCTCTGCGCCTCCAGCGCCGCCGAGGAGGGAGGGGGCTCTGACGCGGAGTACCAGGTGGACGAGGAGGACGAGGAGGAGGAGACGCCGAGGCCGGTCAAGAGGAAGTCCAATCCGGCCGCCGCGCGATCTCGGCGGCGGCGCAGGTACGAGGACGACGACTACTCGGAGGAGGTCGAGGGGATTGCAGACTTCCAGGAAGATCTCGAGGAGGAGGAGGAACCGCCGCGGCCCAACGGGGAATGTGGAGGCCGCGGCCAGGCTCCGGCGCCCGAGCGATCTAATCGGCGGCGGCAGGAGGAGGACGTGGACTTCGACCCCGACTTGGACGAGGGGGAGGAGGACCGGGACATGGATTTCGACCCTGAACTGGAGGGCGACGACGACGACGAGCCTGACGACGACGAAGAGGAAGAATTCGTTGTCAGGCGCACCGGAAAGACGCAGCAGAGGACTAAGAACACAGTGCTGCGCCGAACGCCCGCCCCGAAGCGGCGACGTGGGACGAAGAGGAAAAGCAGTTCCAAGCGGAAGGTTTGTTCAGGCAAGAAAAGGAAGGCAGCGCCTGCGAGGCGGCGGAGAAAGCGTCTGGCCGTCGAGGATGACGACGACGACGACTTCATTGTGGAGGACGACGATCAGGTCGAGGTGAGCCGGAATCCACGGAAGAAAGCCAGGTTCGGGAGGCAGGACCGTCCAGTGCCGGTTGCCGAGGCCGATATATGGCCGGCTGTCGATTCAGACACGTCAGATTTCGAGTTTGGAACGTCTGACGAGGATGCCGAGGCCCGGGTGGCCGAGCCGGTGAGAGTTGCGGCTAGGAAGGGGAGGAGAAAGAAAGCGGCGGGGTCATCCTCGGGGTCTGAATTCCATGTCTCGGATGAGGAACTGAGGGGTGTCGGAGAAGAAGTGGTCGAGAGGAAGAAACGGGCACTCGTCTTGCAGTCAGACTCAGACTCTGAATATCATGTCTCGGATACGCAGTTGGAGGCTTCCAGAGAAACTGCGAGCAAGAAGTGTGTGTCATCGTCAGACTCTGAATTTAATGTCTCAGATAGGGAATTGGGGCATGTCAGAAAAGAGGCCAAGAAGAAGAATAAGAAGAGGGTATTCGTCTCAGGGTCATCCTCTGAATCTGAATTCCATGTCTCAGATAAGGAATTGGGGCATGTCAGGAAAGAGGCCAAGAAGAAGAAGAAGAAGAAGAAGAAGAAGAAGATGCATAGGGTATTCGTCTCAGGGTCATCATCAGAATCTGAATTCCATGTATCAGATAAGGAATTGGGCCATGTCAGGAAAGAGGCCAAGAAGAATGAGAATAGGGCATTCATCTCAGGGTCATCCTCAGAGTCTGAATTCCATGCCTCGGATAAGGATTTGGGATGTGTAAGGGAAGCAGAGGCCAAGAGGAAGAAGAGGGTATTCCTCTCGGGGTCATGCTCAGACTCTGAATTCCATGTCTCAGATAAGGACTCCAGGGATAAACCTCTGGAGGCTCAGCCTACGCTGCCCGTGTCAGTGAGGAGGATTTCTCTTACAAGAAATGTAGAGGACAAAGGAAAGGAGAAAAAGGAGGCAGTGGATGCTGGGAAGCAGATGTGTGGGATATGCTTCTCTGAGGACCTGAGGATGACTCCGCAGGGCATGCTGAATTGCTGCTCGCACTACTTTTGCTTCCCGTGCATCATGGAGTGGTCTAAGGTTGAGTCAAAGTGTCCATTGTGTAAGAGGCGCTTCACAACGATTACCAAGTCATCGAAAGTGGATCTTGGCTTGGAGCTGAAAAAAACTGTGATTAGGGTTGAAGAGCGTGATCAGGTAACCATTAAGTTGTTATTCCCTCCCATTTTTAGATGGGTAACCAATTCAAAACGTAAGCTAAAAATATCAAAACATAATTGTTGGATATGTTTACTGTCATTATGTGTTTTACATTAAATTTATTTCTGGTAAACAATGCAGCCTTATAGTTTTTTTTACTGGTAACTTATCATTTAGTTGTCTGTTGATATATTTGTTCATTGCCATGCAATTGACATTGTCACGTCCAAAATCACATTGCTAACTTGTGTATCAATGTTGAGTTACAACTTACAACAGGCAAGAAATTTGAATTTAGGGGCATTATATTCTGAATTACTGCTTAAATGTTATTCTTGCAAGGTTCATGAATCTACCACTCCTTAATCATGGCCGCGAATCATTTACATTCACCTTTCTTGTAGTTCTGCCTACTTCCATATTCTCAATAAGCCTTCCTTCACCTTGATCTTGTTTGCTGCGAAAAATGTTGTTCTACTATGTTTTTTTCTTGATTGCATATTCTCATTTTCCTGCTTCTTGTACAGGTTTATCAGCCCACAGAAGAAGAAATAAGGCGCTGGTTAGACCCATACGAGAATCTTGTGTGCATAGAGTGCAATCAAGGTGGTGAAGATAGTCTCATGTTACTCTGTGATATTTGTGATTCCTCAGCACACACTTATTGTGTTGGCCTGGGAAGAGAAGTACCTGAAGGAAATTGGTACTGTGGAGGATGTAGACTCGCTGGCGAGGGGCCATCGTATCCTAGAAGACTTACTAATAGCAATTCTGCACAGGTAGCAGCAACTGCACCAATTGGCATATTCGAAAGGTCACCTTCAATCAACTCTTGGCAAACATTTCAAGGGTTTGATCTAAATGCATCACCTAGAGAGAGTTCTAGGCAAAATCATCCTGCTGAATCACAAGCTTCTACCGCGGGCGTATCAACTCCATCTGGAGGAAGGCTTGCAACTCTTTCTCGAAGACGTGGATGGATGCGCATTTTGCTGAATAGGCACAGACCATCAGACGGTTTGGACTTGGGACATAATGGTGTACAGAACAGCGACGGTGCGGCAAGAGCTGAACCAGACCGCATGAACTTCTTTGCTTCATCAGACTCCAACTCGTTGCAGCATAGTGGTTATGTATCAAGAATTGAACAAAACCACATAAATCTTCATGCTCCTTTGGAAGCCAACAGTTCACAATTGCTCCTTGATGACATTCGGGACCAGCACCGTTTTTCTCCTTCGGTTCATACTCCGAGAAATTCAACTCCATGCATATCTGTGGATGGGAACAGTTTTCCAACAAACTAAAACTGTCAAGCCCATGTGCAGTATAAGTCCCCATTAGGTAAGTCCCCAAGCATATCTGAGCGAATGGTTCATTTTTAATATTTAAGTGGTTTCTGTATGCTTCATTTTGCAATGTACTGAATGAAAAGAAACACTCAGCCGGTTAGGAATTTATTTACTTCATTTTGTTTGTGAAGTCAGGCTATTTATACAAACTAATATATATCATTGTTTGTTTCAGAATGTCATTCCATTCTGTTAGTGGCTTGTGGGATCGAGCATGACAAGGGCCTTCATGTCTTCATATCCTCCCATTAATTGCGATCATCTGCTTGTGACACCCAGTATCTCACTCAATATAGCTGGCCGTTGTTCTTCAGCTTGTTTTTCAGTGATGTAGTCAATGATAGAAAATAGCAGAAAAAGAACATGTCCTCCTAACATTCCATTTTAGCTTAGTCATTTTTTGTTTTCTTATTGGCATTCATTCAATCCTAGATACGGCCTCAAATCCTCAAAGTTCGCGCATTGACCAAATGCGATCAAGATGTTTCTGAACTATTGGACAGCTTCATGTATATACATTGGTGTATTGGAGAAGCAAGATCCATCAAGATTATTCTTTCAGTTTCTGATGATGTTGCTCTTTAGCCCATGATTAACTGCTTTGCCAATTTAACTTCCTAGACTGTCTCATGTAATGATTTGTGTATTGCACTGTGACTCGGTAAGCAGAGTACTAAAAAAGGGGTCATGCTAAAATGATGCTGGGAATCCACTGTTTATAGCAGCTACTCAAAAGTCAAAACGTCCCTCTACTGTATTATTTTTTAGTATACTGCAAAAACGCCCTCTTGTACTGTAAATTTAGGAGGAACTTTTCAGTATATTAAAAAACATGAAATTTTAACCAATTTCTAGCTGATTTCGGTGGAAAGATGAGAGCTTATTGGGAGATTGTGAGAGTAGATAAGGACAGACACCTTTTTTAAACATAAGGCCATAGGCCCGGCTTTATATATAAAGCCATACGGCAACCACAATAGTATGATAGCTTACAAACCAAATCCTGGCCTCACCCAGCCCCACAAATCAAGACCATACAAGGTTCGATCATCTACCAAAGCAAATGGAGTACATGAAGCTAGCACACACACACAGCAACAAAGATAGCAAATGTCTTCATCCAGCTTGTGCGCGCGTCGTCGCCTAGAGCCTCCTAACCCCTTCCATCACCACGTCCAGAGTCGCACGGTCCCTCGGTCTGAACCCTCCAGCGCTGCATATATGAGTGCATATGGAAGAAGACATCTGCAGGGTTATTGATAAGCTTTCCTTCCATAGCTAGTTTATTCCTAATGTTCCAAAGCGCCCAGCATTGGGCCGCAAAGGTGAACCAGGCTAGCCTACGAAGGGACCCCGAAAGACTTTGGACAAGAGCAATGAACTGCCCAGCCCCTGCTGGGTTCCAGTCACACCGTAGGAGCTCCCTAGCTCCTGCCCATGCCAACTTAGCCAGGTAGCATGAGAAAAAGATATGGTTACAATCCTCCTGTTCCCCACAGAAGGCACAGGCCCCATTAGTTGGGCCATTCCTCTTTGCCACTTGTACTCCCGATGGAAGGCGGCTCCTGATGAGTTGCCAGAGGAAAACCCTAATCCTAGGCGGCACCCTCGTCTTCCAGACCTCCCTGAAGTGAGTCACCACCGCCCCTTGCGAGAGACGTCCGTAGATGGACCTAGTGGAAAAGGTCCCGGAGGGTTCAAGAGCCCACGAGACTTCGTCCTCGCCCTCCGAGAAGGGATGAAGATCGAAGATCCTGCAAAGGTTTTCTCATTCCACAACCTCCGCCCTCCAATAAGGACAGACACCTGATAATGGATCCACCTGGAACAAATACATAGTATCGCGAGATTAGGAGAGCGGATATCTTGGCATCGAAGATGCAATGGAGTGGCGCAAAGTTGAGAGGGAGTGGTTCAGCTGACAGCACTTGGGCTATATGTTGATGATGCTTTTGTTTGTTCTATGTTCAAATTACGTTCAAGTTTTATTAAAAAAAGAAGAAGAAAAACGATTTTAGAGAATCCGGAAGAACTACATCTCCGTATCCTCTGAAATGGAGTACTGTATTAGAGGGTGATGGACTTTCACGGATCCGCTAAGTCGGTCTTAGGAGAGATTTTGCGTTTTATCGAAAAAAAAAGAGAGATTTTTCATATGAAAAGTGAAAAAAAAGAGGTTTTGCGTGAGAACCAAACGGCAGCACCCAACCTAAAAAGCCGCAAGTCCCGTGCTGGTACTCATGAGTCATGACACCTGACCTAGGACTGCAAGCCCTACTCGCAACAGGGGATTCTTTCCGTCCATGGCCATGAGGGTCGACTCGGCCATCCTCGCCGTCGTCGTCGCCTTCCTCATCCCCCTCCGCCTGCTCTCCTTCGTTGTCCGCCTGAACACCTCCGGTAGCGCCGGCGACCTCCGCCGATCCTGCACCGCCTTCGCCATCGCGGCCGCGCTCCTCGCCGTCATCTTCGGCCTTCCCCGAGACCACGTCGGTCAGACGGGGCACTGCGTCGCGTCCGTGACCAACACTGGAGAGGATGGTATGGGCCTAGAGGTTCGGCTGGAGATCGAGCAGCTGAAGCTCCAGCTCAACCGATTGGGTACGTCAGAGATTAGTGACTCACTGTCAGCACCAATTGTTCTTGTGTTCAGATTGATAATGAGTGCTGTGTAAGTATGTCGTTATAACCTGCGCAATTGTGATTTGGGATTTCTTGAATTGTGCATGCAGAATCACTCTGGGAGACCAATTCGAAAGCATCGGATGGCAAAGGTCATGGTTCAGATGAAGGTGACGAGGTTGTGAAAGCGATGGAACTGGACATTCAGGCTCTGATCAAGGAGCAAGAAAACATCAAGGTATGCATCTGGCGATTGGTGAATTATGGTGAGCAGAGTGAGAGAGATAATGATAGATTATGCCATAAATGGAGTAGTTGATGTGAAATTTGAGCGCTCCAGGTAGTTTGATTTTTTTTTTTGTTAACTACAGGCTATGCTAGTGAAAATGCATACAGAATGGGAAAACAATTCAAAAGCATCGGGTGACAAAGGTCATGTTTCAGAGGAAGATGTCGGGGTTGTGAAAGCGATAGGACTAGACATTCAGGCTCTGATCAAGGAACAAGAAAACATCAAGGTATGTGTCTGGCATTGGTAAATTAAGGTGAATAAAGTGAGAGAGACAGTGATAGAGTATGTCATAAAGGTTTTTTGTTTACTACAGGCCATGCTAGTGAAAATGCATACAGAGTGGGAAAACAATTCAAAAGCATCGGGTGACAAAGGTCATCTTTCAGAGGAAGATGCCGGGGTTGTGAAAGCGATGGGACTAGACATTCAGGCTCTGATCAAGGAACAAGAAAACATCAAGGTATGTGTCTGGCATTGGTAAATTAAGGTGAATAAAGTGATAGAGACAGTGATATAGTATGTCATAAAGGGAGCAGTGGATGTGAAATTTGAGCACTCCAGTTAGTTTGACATTTTTTTATTGAACCATAGGCCATACTAGTGAAAAGAATATGGTGTGTTTGGTTTTGAGCACCAACTAGCCTAGCCAAAATTTTGGCATGCACGAAACAAGGGCATGACCAAAACTTTGTTAACTTGTTCGGAACTTTGGATTATAGCTATTGTTACTTCGAAATTTTTGCCAAAATATGAAAATAGGCCTCCATTTGGTTTTCAACCAACTGACCTGACAAACATTTGACAACTTACATTGGCTTGTGCTTGAGTTGGTTCCAATTCGTTCAAAACAAATAAATGAGAATAATATGGCTGAGATGGTTTGGACCTCCCCTTTAGTGGTGTTTTTTTACATTATAGTGGTAGATGATGGTTCTTTGGCATTGAGCCCTTGATACATCTATGTTTTGCAAACTGAAACTATTTGTGTCCTTAATTTTAGTGGAAGATATTGCTTCCCGAATATTTTGGAAACCATTTGATTGAACCTGTAAACAACCTTCATATGTTCTAGAATGCAATTCTGTCCTCTTCTCGTTCTCGAACAGTACAAGTGCACTGCGCCGATCACCTCATATGTTTTTGGATTAGAGCTATTGTTATTTCCAAACTTGTGCCAAAATAGGCCTCCATTTGGTTTGCAGCCAACTGACTTGACAAACATTTGACAATTACATTGGCTTGTGCTTGATTTGGCTCCAATTCGGGAAAAACAAATTAGAACGACATGGCTGAGATGGTTTGGTCCTCTCCTCACTGGTATTTTTTATATTAGTGGTAGATGATGGTTCTTTGGCCTTGAACCCTTGATACATCTAGATCTTGCAAACTGTAACTATTTGTGTCCTTAAGATTAGTGGAAGATCTCGCTTCCTGAATATTTTGGCACCATTTAATTGAACCTGAAAACAACCTTCATCTGTGCTAGAATGGACTTCTGTCCTCTTCTCGTTTTGCTCTTATTGGACATTGACATTCCAGAGCGAACAGTACAAGTGCACCACACCGATCACTATTGTGCATGCTTGCAGCGGTCTGTCCTTGGTCTCACACCAGCACTAATGAATAATGATGCTTAATTAGGGACCGTTGGGGCTAAGAAGGAGCAGTGGAGCATTACTTTTCTGTACATCTGCCTCCATAGTGCAAAAGAATTGACTTAGTACTAGGTCATCTGATTAGGATTATCCATGTCACGCACACAGACACAACTTTACATTGTCATTTTACAAGGATAGAAGGGTTTCTAACCCCCAAAGCTCAAAATCTTGAGCCTAGCAACCTGTGAGATAACTGTTTCCTTAAAGCGACTTTGATATTAGATTGGACGCTTTGTAGTTTTGTCAAGATAGTCTATCACTTAATATCATTCATTGACTTTTGTGCCTTTTTATGTTGTAGGAATTATTACGGAATTCTGAAAGTACTATCAAGTCAGTCACAAATGAGGTTCCTCTCTCACTCCCTCTTTTCTCCACTTATGTACAGGGTCAACTTTTAAAATATTGTCTCACTCATCAGTAGATCTTTTTTTGGGATACTAAAAACTTGCAATATAATTAAATGATGTGTCTCGGTCGTTGACCTGCAGTGTAGTAGTATCGAATGTTAAATTAAATTTTGATTTTATTTGTATTGTACCTTCTAATTCGATGCTAGTTGCATAAATCACCAGCGTTTGCAAATCTTTCTTTGCATGTAATAACCAAGTGTTCTACTAAATATGCGCTTCGAGGTTCTTAGTTTGATTTGACGTGACCCATGGACTGACATGTGTGACACTTCAAGTCAGCGTGCCATCGATTGTTACTGGTGGGGCGACGAACTCCACTAGGAATGTGTTGTCGGTGATGTTGAGAGTGCAGCGGGTATCTGTGCTATTGACATGGTCCGTGTTGGCCAGTGTCTATCGTCTGAACACACGCTCGAAAGTTAAGATGGAGCTGCAATGAACAAATGTTGTGCCAGGCGCATGATACGCAATCTTCTGTAGCATTGGGGGACGAGGCATTCATCGCAGTTTAAGCAGATGCCTTGCTTGCTATGAGCTGCCATTTCCGACAACTTAAGGTAGATCGAGCTCGAGCTACTGGCAGAACAGGTGCAGGTGTATGGACACCCAGTAATCTAGATACTGTGTTGCAAGATAAGTATTGAACATGTTCTGAATATTTTTCTTGATTGAAGATGAACCTTTGATAGAATTCATGAAGTGGAGGCCTCAACAAGCTACATATACGTGGAATAACTCTTTCTTGGTAGTCAAGTGTATCTCCTAACAGATGTAATCTTGCCTAATTTCGAAATATGGGGTTATCTATCCCTCGATTGCAGCAACCTGCAGTTGCTAGTAGTATGGCTTGCTAAGTGCTTGTTTGCTCCAATGTAGGCTTCTTCTGTTGCCTTGTTATTCATTTAAAGGTAAACAAACCATTTGGAGTGTTTCAATATTACAGGGATTTTAGCAAGAAACGCCAAACCTCTTAGAATTCCAATTTTAAAAAACCATTCCGAACATGCCTAGATATGACTTTATTTTTAGGCTCTTCTATATCCATTCTTTGTGTGCATTTGAGAGTTCTTTTTAAAATCCCTCTCGGGGAGCTCATTTCCTGGGCATGGTGATAATAGGTTCTAATTCTGGCGGCGGAATCAAGAAAGATGAACTCTGATATTTACAATATATGGTCATTGGCCAACGATACAGAGAAAACTGTTGAAGCTCTACATTCAGATGTCAAAAAGGTATCTACTTCTAAGTTATCTCAGTTAAGATAATCTTTACTTGGCAGTCACAGTTCGTTTCACTTCTTTAACTATTCGTTTCTGCCTATGATTTATGAGAATTTTATCTTATTGTATATCTTGGAATCTGGATACATTTCTGTTAAAAAGAACTAATGGCCTGTCTTTCAAACATTAGTACATAAGAATGGTGATTAGGATTTCAGGTGGGATGGGTCTGGGACGTCCGCCACCCGCTATGTTAATCACCAGTTATCCCGATGTCCCTAAATCCTTTTATCCCGCCGACGTACAAACTAAGGGGGCTTTTATGGGATGTCCCGCTTATCCCACTAAAATCCCACTAGGTAGCTGTTACCGCCTGGTACATACTTCAAATCCGGCCGCTGCAACCACCAGCTGGAGCCCCGTGCCTCGCACTCACCGTCGCTACAATGAAGGAAGCGACGCAGTGCTCTTTCGCCCGTCGGCGAGAAGAGGAACAAGGGGGGCGGCGGCGGGGAGACCTAGGGAGGCGTTGGCGGCAGCGCGGAGACCTAGGGAGGAGGCGCGGAGACCGGGAGACGGCTGCGGCGACCGGGAGGTGGTGGCGGCGGCGGCAGCGGATGCCTCCGGCCAGGCAAGAGCAGCAGCTGTGCGGTCCGTGCGGTTGCGGGTGCGGCTCTGAGGGGGTTCGGCGCTCTGAGGACTGTTCGATCGAGACTGGAGACTCGAGAGGGACGTGGGCTATCTGTGGGCTAGGGTGGGCTCGTCCCAGCTAGCCCGTACGGGATTTGTGTGTTTTGTTAGAGGGATAAGTAGGATTACTGGGATGGGATGGGACACAGGATTATTGGAAAATCCCATCCCACTTGAAACGTTAATGGTGATACCATTGTGCTCTCTTATTTAGTGAAGTTCAACGGTTTGACAATATTGTAGTTAATGCTCTAATCCCCAACCTCGTTTATTTTGAAAATTTACCATCACGATTTGACGATGAAAAAAGAAGCATATGCAGTCCCGGTTCCTGAAAGTTCCTTTCTTGAGACACAGCTGTCAGAGGTTGCACACTGTAGCTTCTTGTATGCATTGTGTTCTGCTGCGGGGAAGTAAACAATTTTATAGTTGTAGCTTCTTGTATGCATTGAGTTTGTTGGGAAAGCTGTTTGAACTAGTCATCTCATGTGCGGATAACAGGTTCAAGTTCTGACAGATGAATCAAGAAAGTTGGGCTCTAGTATTCGCCAGGTATGGTCATTGGCAAAGGATACTGGAAAGAAGGTCGAAGCTCTATATGCAGATATTGAAAAGGTATCTTTGTCTTGGTTAACACATATCTTGATTCTTTAATTAATCACTGCTGTTACTTTCTGTATATTATTTATTTCGATTTGTTGTCTGATACTAGAATTTGAAATTCAGATTTAAATTCGAATCTAATGATTTCACACTTGAACCTTAGCAGACAAGACATTTTTTACCACTCTCTTATCTTGTAAAGCCAAGATACTTTTTTTTTTTGCGGGTAAAGCCAAGATACTTAAACATGGAAAATTTTGAATGGTTAAAAATCACCCTGTGAATGTTCAAGTCATACCAGCCACGTTTATCATGATGAGTACACATTGTGCGTCAAAGAGTTTTTGTATGATTCGCAGGAATCTGCAGGATTTTCAGAAGAACAACATTAACGTAGGAATTTTCCTGTTCCTAAATCTTTTGATTTGAAGAATTCCAAAAATGCAGGAATAGGAAAACCATAGAATTGGATGTCATGGCATGTTCAAACCTAGAATATGTAATAGAAATGCCTGTTCACCTCTCAGTATCTGTATGTCTCTCTTATCTCTTATCTCTTAGTTTTGTTGAAGTGTATAAGTGGATTGGACTAGCCCTTTTCATTAGTTCGGACTTTTGGTTGCGTTGGCTAGTGCATGAAGCTTGACATGCTATCAGAGCCTAAGGTGAGTTCGAGTCCTGTCTTTTGCAATTTATCCTAAAATTGTTGTTACCCCCTCGGTGTCCAGGTATTGGCCTTTTGAGCCATACCTGAGTCAGCAGTCCACGTATATGCCTCTTGAGCTATACCTTTGAGTCTCTACACATGTTGACTTGTCTTCCGTCATACCTGAGTGGGGGTGCTGAAGTGTATAAGTGGATTGCACTAGCACTTTCCATTAGTTCGGACTTTTGGCTGCATTGTTTCTCTCATTCTCTCCTCACAAAATCCCTCTCATCTGTCTCAGTCACCCCAGAGTACTGAACGCCCCCTGCTCCCCATCCATCCCACCAAGCGGTGTGCAGCAGCCAGCTCAGCACCCGCAGTGCGACGGTGGGCAGCCAGGGAGCTGCTCGGCCAGCACAGCACTCCCTCTTGTGCCGCTCAAGCTCCCTCTGCTTCCGTCTCTAGTAGCAGAAGCAGAAAATGTGTGCGGCAGCAGTGATCTGCCTACTCGTTGCTGCATCCTTGGGCCATGCTGACAGGCCCACCAGACCAGCGCAGCCTGGCCCGATTGATGCAGACTGGTGGCGCAAGAGGGAAAAAGTGAAAAACTTGCTCTTTCCTGGGGGCAGTTGTTTGATGCTGAGCGGGATGACTCCACAGAATTGTAGACTGGGAGGGATGTTCGCTGAGGCTGTATTTTTGCGGAGCGAGATACCAAGTATGTTGGAACGGCATTTTCCCGTAAATTTAGGGATGGGCAGATGGCACGCGTCTTGCGAAGTCTGTTGGACTTGTTCTTAAACTTTAGGTTGTTCCATGCTCTTCTGTATTCATGCTTATTTTTGTATGCTATTGGAGGAAACTAGAATTTGCTACTTGTGGGTGCAGCCCTTTCTGAAAACCATTAATAGGATAATCATTATTATTGTTATAGGTTGAAGTTCTAATCGGCGAATCATGATTGTAGGTTCAAATTGTAAGTGATATGTCAAGAAAGATGGAGTCTAATATGCATAAAATGTGGTCTTATGCAAAGAAGACAGAGAAGAGGGTTGAAGACCTATATTCAGATGTCAAGAAGGTAAAACTTATGTAGATTATTTCTATTTTACTTTCCTTGAATAAATATTCACGAGAGTGAGAGACATAATTTTCTCTTCAATAGCTCTTTTGCATGTGTTTTATTCAGATACTCCTGACTGTACAATATGAACTTCGAATGTATTTATAAAATCTAGTTTTCAGGTTTTCTATCTTAGGCCCTGTTTGGAACACGGGGAAGTCGTAGGAATAGTGGAGCAGTTCACACAGGAAAATAGTAGTAGATAAGAATGTTCAGACCAACTTGCTACATTAACTAATTTGTTGCAGTGTCTAAATCATTTAAGGCTCACCCATGTATTTCAAAAGTCAAGTTTGACCAACATTTAGAGATATGGTTTATATCACTTTTTTGTTCACATAATCCACGTTTTATTAGTGTCCAATAGTTGGTCAAACTCTTTTGTTGAGTACTTGAGTGCCTTTATGTTTCGGAGTGGAAGGAGTAATGTCGCTTCAATAAGTATCATTTCCTTAGTTTTTATCTTTCTAAATTGTTACAAAAGGTAGAACCATTGTTTAATTTGTTTATTTTGTTTGAGTTAGCTCTTTTGAACCATTTGTTTGCTACAGTATGTTTAGTCATATTTTGAAGCTAAGCCCTAGTGTGTGCATATGGGTAATCAACAGTAACACGTTAGTTGGGTATGCCGCCAGTTGCAGATTTTATGTAGTTATATGCAGCTCTTTTAGTAATAAATTGTTGTAAAAACAAAGTGCCGACCACAATTATATTTGCCTGTGAGGGGGATTTCTCCCCATTTTTTGTTGAGTATCAGGACTTATTCATGATCTCCAGCACAAATCCGTATAGATGAAATTTCCAAATTTACCTGCTTGCACTCACATTATTTGTACAGGGCTTCAAGAAGAATGGGCCGAAAATTCCTTTCTGGACGAACTGACAATGTCATCGCCTCATCGACTTTATGGACTACCATCGGTCTGGGCATGGAGTAATATAGACGAGCAAAGGGGCGTTGTTTCAGCGAATATGTAATGAATCCCTTAGATGTTGTAGGAGACAGCTTATCTTCTTGATTCACATGGGATGCAGCGAGATGTAGTCTCAAGTACGATGTATATGCCTTGCACTACACTTGAGGTCGTTCGTTTGTTCCCGAGGTGTGAATCAGTATACTTAAGGGTTGTCAAATGAGTAGTGTAAATATCAGTTTATAAATGTTATTTTCAGGTTTGTTGTGAAACATGGTCGATCAAGGAAGGAGAGATCTCTAGGCTCTCTGGGATAATTTCAGATTCGAAATTGGATGGCCACGTGACTAAGATTAAGTGTTAGCCATAATTGGGAATCAAACATGACGAGTTTGAGGTCTGAGTTATCCTAACAAGGAGGACAAGTACTTGCCTTGAGGTTGTCGTAGCACAGAACAAATGTTGTGCATATTGTCAAGGTCCATCAAAGTGACTTCACGATCGAGCAATTTGCAAGATGCGTTTGCAATTATTATTCCTTGGGCATAATATGTACTTTTCGTGGTCCATACAGTGCAATTAGAAGCGTGAAAAACTGCAGGATTCCGGAAACGATCTGGAAAGGGCGGAAATCATCCTCAGCTTGCAACGGCTGAACCGCAAAGTTTTGGCAAGGATAGTCCCGTACCTTCCTAGATCATTCAGGACTACTATCTTCTTCATGATGCCTCACAGGTGTGCCGCACTACAGTGACGCTCCTGCATTTGGTGCGTGTTCTGTGCGTGTTTTGAACCTGGCCGTGGTTTGCTCCCCATCTGGCATACGACGCTTCACGTTGAATTCTCGCAGGTTTCGTGTGTGTCCTCTCTAGCTCGTCTGCTCGTGCAGGTCAGCTCCCTGCTCCAAGCTGGATAAACCGGGGATCCCGGGTCAATCCAGCGGCTGCCATGTAGGTAGCCCTGAATTTTATTGTGATCCAATGGTTAGAACTCAAAGCATTCTCTCACTAATGAATTGCTATGACTAGAGGCACGACCTTGTATGCTCTCATGGCAACAATTGACAAGCTTCAAACAAAAGGTTTAAATGATTTGAGTGTCTCAACAGAAGGATATATCTACCATCACGTTAAAAAAATGATTTACACACGCTGTGAATAAAATGAAAATTTTAGTCGTCAGTACTACAAATTTAAAGCATGTACTGGCACACTTGCATAAATATAAACCAGCAGGACAAGTTGCCTATGCATCTTGTATCAGTCTAGAAAGCCATCAGCCATCCTAGTTGTAGATAGCCCATGCACCAAACGGGTGCACCCATAATTTAAATACGCTCGTTGCGCTTTCGGCAGTAGGAAAGACCACTCATGAATCTAATTAGTGGCCATGCGAATAACCTGTAGAAAATAGTTACTTTTTTGTTGAAAAATATTATTTCTATAATTTCCTAAAGATCACACTAAAGCACAAGTTCCAACTCGAATCCGTGCTTTGGTTTCTTCATCAGTTCCATTTAACCAATTTTCCAATATATTCGTACAATTAATCGATAGGGCAATACTAAAAGTAAAAAATGCACTACTCTCCAAATAAAGCAAAGGGACACTGAAAAAATAAATGATTGATAGACTCCTCCACGGAGCTCCCCTATCTAACATCAACCGCATGTTTTGAACATTAGTGATCTACTACATTTGCATACCTGATATGTATTTTTTTTTTAGAAATGGGGAGAAAATGCACACAACCGTTTTATTGCATAGATTCAACATTCATAATTTAAGAGTTATACATCTCATAGATCACATAGGGTGTACATAAAAATTAATCAGCGGACAAAAGAAAGATATTGTGCCTATGCATCTTGTATCCTCTTAGAAAGCCGCTGGCCACCCTGGTTGTAAATATCCCAAGAAACCGTCTTCAGTCGGATGCATCCAGAATTCATATGTGCTCCTTGCGCCTCCGGCAGAAGATAGGATCACTCGTGGATCCATGTGTAACTATACAGATAATCCGTAGAAAAGGAGCATCCGTACTCTTGTAAAGACAATGTCATTACGGAAATTTCATATAGCTCACATCAAAACACAAATAGCTGTTCGAATCTGGTCTCTAGGTACTTTGTTGACCCCATTGAGCTAATTTCCGAAGAGATTTTTTTAGCTAGTGGCGGATATTAAATGCTTGTGCAGGCGACTACAACTTATGCCGTCTAAAAATAGGGCGATTTTTTTTAAATAATACGAACTTATCATTTATTCGCAGAAATAGCACGTGTTTTTTAATAATTTCAGTATTATGACTTGATCGGTCAGCTGCTGACCGATTGGTCAGCCGTGGACCGACAGGGTGTCGGCTGCGACTGCCCATGCCGGTAGTCTGTCGATCGGTCAGCTAGCTGCCGATCGGTCAGCTAGCGGCCGACCACTGTATGATGCTCCGGCTTATTAGCACCGTATAGACTAGTGCATGCATGCTCCAGCTGATTAGCAGAATCTTCAGGCTAAGAGTATTTTCACCGCTGCTAAGCACCCGCATAGACTAGTGCATGCATGCTTCAGCTGATTAGCAGAATCTCGAGGCTAAGAGTATCTTCACCGGTGCTCCCAATAGCGATTCCGATAGCGATTTTGGGAGCGGGGAGTGAAAATGGATTCGCACCGGCGTGCCAAACGGCGCAGCCAATTTTTGAGGCCAATAGAATCGCCGGCAAACCCGTGACAGTCCAATCGCTAAGGGCGCGAATCGGGCGCGCCGGCGCCTCGCGGAACGATGGTTTTCGCGGGTGGGGGCACCTTGTCAGCGAGAGGACGCGGCGGTTGGCATCGGAAACGATGCGGGGAGGTTGTTCATCGGCGTTAATGGCCTCCCGCGCGGAAACCCAAACGGCGAGGGTGGCGACTGGCCACGCGGCATCCACCTACCTTACCAACGCGCCATCAATGAGCGTCCGCCGCCTCCCTTAAAACCCCACCGGCGCGCACTTCTCGCTTCTCCCCGCCATCCAACCCTAGCCGCCGCTGTCCTAAACCTCCGCGCGAACCACCCACGCACTCCGCCGACGCGATGGCGCACAACGACCAGGCCGGCGGCAGCGGCGACGGCATGGTCCGCTCGACGCAGCTAACCTTCGACGAGGCCGATGTACTGTACTGGCACCGCATCCCCGTGCCAGTACAATACAAGTTGTCGCACGGCTGGCACGTCTCCAACGGCGGCTTCACCGTGCCGCCACCGCCAGGACCACAGACGCGGGCCATCGCCAGGGAACGGCGGGCCGAGATGATGCCGGAGGAGAGGAACCTGCGGGAGAACGCCCTAGAAAGCCCGTCCTGGGCAGGGCGCTTCGAACACGAGCGCGCGGTCGAGGTCGCGCGGAAGGACAACCTCTCGGGCGGCTGCTTCAACAACGTCGGCCGTCGTGCCTGGTGGTACGGCCGCTCCGTCGATGACACGCTCCGCCAGTACGGCTTCCGTCCGCGCGTCCGCGGGCAACGGGAGCCGGTGTACTTCTCGCAGGCAGCCTGCATGGCGTCGGCGCCTACCATGCAGAGGCCGCCGGAGAGGACTGCGGCGTCCGGGAAGTTCACGCACTGGATCGTCGATTGCCGTCGCGCGCACGCGCTCGGCCGCGCCCGCGCCTCCTTCCGGAGGCGTCGTCATCCGCGACGAGGCGAGGCGCGCGTCCTCTGCTCCGGCTCGTCGGACGACGGGGTCGGGCCGCCGCTCCCGCATCAAGGAGGAGGTCGCCTCGCCACCACTTCCGTCGGCGAAGAAGAAATGGTGGGAGAAGGAGGCTGAGGCGCAGGCGGCCCTCCGTGGCGACGGCGACGAGGAGGAGTTCCCCGCCCTACAGTACATTGTCGGCCGCTCCGTCGGAAGACTACTGGCATATCGCGATCGACCCGCGGCAGGCGGCGGTGTGGTCAGCCAGGGACCATGGAGCCAACTACGTCGACCTCGTCGGACCATCGGGGTTGCCGGCGCTAAAGGAGGAGAAGGCCGACGAGGAGGAGGCCAACAACGTCGACAGCTGGTCCTTCGGGTCGTCCAGCGGCGACGACCTGGACTTCGGCGCCTTCGACTCCCAGCGCCGTTAGATGTTTTTCTAATTTTTTAGTTTGAATTCACGTTAAATTTGTACAAATTTCATTCGAACTTCGTATGAATATTGTTTTTAACATTTGAATTTGATTTTCTAAATATATCGGGACCACCAGTTTGGAGGCACCGATGTGGGAGCAACGTCCCTAAATAGAGGATGTTGTGCCGGCGCCCCCATACATCAGTGTCGGCGCCCCTACAGACACATATTTGAGGGCCGCCGGTGGAGATGCTCTAATTAGCACACATACACCGTGCTAGTGTATGCATGCCCCGGCTAATTAGCACCTGCATGGACGAGTGCATGACATGCCCCGGCTGATTAGCACCATAGCTACCCTATCGGCCACTAGCTGACCGATCGGCTAATATGTGACCGATCGGCCTCTAGCTGATTGATCGGTCAGCAGCTAACCGATCGAGTCATAAAATTGGAATTTTTTGAAAACGCATGCTACTCTTGAAAATAAATAATAATTTCGTATTATTAAAAAAAAAATCGCCCTAAAAATAGCGCCGAGTAAGGCTGGCTTTTTTGTAGTGTATCTCCCTTTTGATGAATAAAGCGCAATGGTATTTTAAGAACTTTGACAGATTAATTGAGTAACAAAATCTTAACTATATTTTATATAACTAGTATTATTGGATTCACATTAAAAACACTTTCTAATGATGCTAATATTATACCGATTGTTTATATATATTTGAAGTAATTCTTAGTTAAATAAAAAACATGGAAATAATTATTCACTAAAATGCAGGGAATATTATGACAGTATTAATTATCTTTTATTTCGAGTCTTGGTTACTCCGTCTATCCCGGTTTATAGGGCTTGCGCGTATCTCTAGGTCTTAAATTTAACCATGATAATATAAGGTATATATTATAGAACATACTCCATCTGTCCACAAATAAGTATGCGTGCAGGTTCTCCAAGATAGATTATCAAGTGGAGAAAAAATGCATTAAAAAGATGCAAACCAACACATCTCTCCTCTTTAATTCTTTCACCACCAATGAACTAAGCGCATGCAAAAAATAAAGATAACATGTGCTAAATATTATTGGGTTTGATTTCCGTGCGATGAGAGAAAATCAATTTTTGCTACTTTAATATGCAATGGAAAGATAGAAATACACTCTTTTGTGGACAAAGTTTGGAGCTAAACGTCCACTTATTTGAGGACCGAGAGAGTATACCATTAGAAAGCTTAGATATTCTACTTTCTAATGGTATTAATTTTTGTATTAAACAACTGATAACATTATTAAGGGATGTATGGATTCTCAAGAAGAGAGGAGCCATGGTGGACCCTCCCCGGACCGCCCGGATCCCATGAGTGAATAAAAAGTTAGATCTACATGGGATCTCACCTGAATCGCCCCATCTATCCTCCCAAGGAGAAGTTTGTTTGGTTTCAAACTATGATTCAAATAGGAGGAGTACGCTATGCTAATATGCCTTGGATGATCCACATCTTCGGGTCAGGCGCTGATGAGCACATTAAACTGTCCATGTGGTTGAGAGCCCTCACAACCCAAACACAACAACGCAGTATCAGGGGTGCACTCTACCACTGTGGTAATAACCCATCGTGCGGGCCTTCCATAGTAAGGGAGACCTGGTACGCCAAAAGAGAGAAAAACAATTAGTATTATATTGACCAAGTTGAGAACCTAGAAATACGCGTAAGCCCTATGAACTGGGATGAAAAGAGTAGTAGTGATTCTTATAAATATAATTTTTTTCTAGACGTAAGAATGTGCCTGTTCATAGTTATTATTTACATATTTATGTGCACAATTTTCTAGAGTATCATGAGCACCTTGAAACCATTTAACCGTTAAGCTAACATAGGCAATCCACCATATGAAAAAGTAAAATTACGTTAACATATTTCCTTCATTTGAAACAGTCTACATTCTAGTATTAAAATTTGTTCTGAAATAATCTATATTTTAGCTTTTAGTCAACAAAAATAATGAAAACAAAATGATTTTGCTCTCTTTATTGAATATTGTTATTTTCATTGTACTTTGAATTGACTATTCACATATCTAAGTAGTACTAGTAAATACAGCACTAATTTGTATCAGTTTTTCTAGAATATAGACTAAATTAGAACGTAGGAAGTATTCAACATAATTATAGAAAATTCGATTAAAACAAAGTGTAGCATTCTTGCATGCATGGCCGGCAGGCATACCCAACCATATATTGTCATATTATTGATTGGTGCTTTTTCAAATACTATTTCAAGTCTCTGGTGACCCATTAAAGTGTCTGGTGACCCATTACCTCCTATATAATGTAATAGATCAACATTTTCAATTTATACCCTCGGATCAAAAGAAATAAACGGTCCTAACGAATTGGGACCATGCTAAAAAAAATCGTTAGTCTTTGTAATTACATTATTTTGAAAGTTTTGGATGGTTAGAAAAACGGTGATAGCCTAAGCAGAAAATTAAATCCTATGTTTGACGCTTTGATCAACCTGTTGATAGTGAGACACATGTTGTAACGTAATTTCAAAATCCGTCAAATTAGCCTTTCAAACTTAGTCTCTTGGATATGCTTATAGGCTAGAGTGTATAATGCATACATGTATTTACGAGCATCTCCGAGACAGGCACATGTAAACAACGTGCGATAAATTTCGGGACGACTAATCGTCTACTCCCGGCCTAGAAATTGACTACTCGTAGATCTGTGGATCACCGTCTGTCCGTCACAAGGCTTGCACATGGGAGGGATTGATCTAGTTGCGCACATTTTTGTTTTGTTTGAAGGACACTGATTGCCCTTAGTTAATCGCTAATGAGTTTTTTCGAGTCGGTGGATTAGGTGGCAGTCCAACTAGTTTTTGCCCGAGTCAAAATGGGAACCAATCATCCAGATTCCTGGGCTGTGATATCGCGGCGGAGCGGCTGCCATTGTTCCGTTTCATTTTGGCTGCATGTTGATTGATGTTGATAGTACACAACTTGGCACGTTGCTCCTGACCTGTATCTGCTCTTGCGCCACGCATGTTTGAACCAGCAAACTGCACGAGTTGGCGCTCACGCTTGACCTGAAGAAAGAGATGGTCAAAGTGTCCAAGAAATTGTAGCCTTGCCGGGTCTATTACTGCCATCGTTTTCATGAAAAAGACTTATAAATTTAATTAAAAATTAATATTTGTAACTTTAAGTTTGACCAGTGTTATAGATAAAATTTATGATACAAAATCACTGGTTCGTCATGAAATATATTTTATCAATATTTTTCTTTTATGTTGTAGATATTTACTTTTTCTACGTATTTGATCAAACTTAGTAAGCTTTAACTTTTAAGTAAGTTTGTACAAATTTTATTTATCAGAACGGAGGTAGTAATACACCCGGCAAGGCAGTGAAGGGGAGGAGAAGTAGAAGAGTTAGGAAGGGTGTAGGCTACGATTCAAGTACAGTAGCTTTATTATATGTACTGTAAGTTTTTCACTTGTAAATTTGACTAGTAGAGCAGTAGTCGTAGTACTTTGCTAGTCAACTTGGAATAACCAGACATACGCAAAGCTTCAGAAAAGCGGTCAACGACAGGTACCGTCTACTCGTCCAGATCAACCCAGAAGATGAAGAAGGAATCTCTTGTCTACTCGTCTACATCAACCGAGAAGAACGATCAAGGGATCTGATTGTTGGAAAAATATGTCCTTCTCCTACTGAACGCTGTACGCACGTTGATTCTATCTAGAGAAAAAAATGTCATGACTCATGACCATGTGTTCGCCGGCTAATTATAGTCGCCATTGCAATGCAACACAATGTCGTTCGCAAATGAAGTGTCGGCTGGGCTGATGATTAATTCCTACTGTTAATGCACAGATGGTTAATTATTTGGGCATTAATAGCCTCCGATGCAGTTTCCATTTTTAGTGCATGCAGTACAGGTGCGAAACGCTGTAGTTCCTGCAAAGGAATGTCTGATTTGTAATCAGCACGGTATTTCTTTTGTTTTTATTTACTCTCTAAATCCGAGTCAATTAAAAGGTATTAGAGGAAGTAATTTATCTATGTGCTAGGTTTAGTTAAAGTTAAATTTATAAAGTTTAACTATAATATAAAATCTACGAGAGTACGTGTTTTTGGTATTTTGGATATTAGTATTTTTATACTCTCCATTCAGAAAGAGACATCTTAAATTTATGAAGTTCGGACGTATTTGCACGCTATTTAGTCTTTAGATACATCTAAATTTAAAATCTAAGACATATTTTATAGGACTGAGGGAGTACATAAGATCAAATTTTGGCCCAATTTAACTATTATAACTAAATTTAAAACACAAAGTAAAAACACAGAGGGCCTAACTTTGTTGCATGGCTTTGATATGTACCAGTGGACCTTTCCCCTACTGCGATGTGGATGGGAGAATATGGTATATGCCGAGTCGCGTCAGACTTCTATATGCATCAGCCTCAACTTGTTCCGTCGCCGTTGGTGGTTGCTGCACTCGTCAAAGAGTTGTGCTTTTGCTGGCCTTTAGGAGCATCTCATCTTAGAACCTAACCGTGTTCTTGTATCTCAGTGCTTTCATGGTGTCTAAAAGCATCTCCAGTCGCGTCCCCTAAAGCGTCCCCAAACCGCGCCGGATTGAGCGTTTGGGGGACGTGTTTTGTTCGTGCCACGTTTGGGGGACGTCGCTCCCCAGCCGCGTCCCCCAAACGCCTCCCCAAACATTTAAAATACTTTTTTTGACATTTTTATTTCAATTTCCACAAACTAATACATAATTGGGAACATGGTTTCACGAAGACACAGTTTGGAACATGGTTTTCCACAAACTAATACATAGTTTGAACCATGGTGGACAGAAATATAAAATTTTGCAAAGAAACTAAATCTAACTAGGCCGTGCACCGAAGGTTTCCTGTGTTCGCTGCTAAGAAAGAACACTCGAGGGTACACCCAGTCACCTAAACTGGAAAATCCAGCGGGAGGATGGTGCCCTTGTTGGTTCTACCGATGAGGCGAACATCCAGAAACTTCCGTGCACGTGTTCGCTGCGAAGAAACAACACTCAGTCGTCCTCCTCGTCGGTGCCATCGCCGTGGTAGTCCCGGCGGCAGCGCGTCTCGTCGAAGACCTTGACGCTCATGTCCCTGTCGCCGAAGTAGGAGAACAGGAGGATGAAGCCGGCTTCGAGGCTGTGGTGCCGCGCGAACTTCTCCCAGCCGATGTTGAGGTACATCTTGCCGCGCGCGTCGTAGATCACGTCGACGATCCACCGGTAGTAGCCGCACGCAGCCTCCCGCAGATGCATCGTGCGCGAGCGGTCGTCGCCGACGACGTAGTCGGCGAAGGAGTCCGGCAGCCTCTGGATGCCGCGCGGGTCGCCCTTGAGGGACGAGGACGAACTCGAACAGCACGTCCGACTCCACGTCCATCTCCGACGATGAAGCCGACGGCGTGGGAGGCGACGGCGAGCGTTCAGCTCTGCCGTAGCCACGACCACGACCACGACCACGACCGCGAGGTCGGCCTCCGCCTCTACCAGACATAGCGTCGAGTCTTGTTGAGATGGTGGCGGCTAGGGTTTGGGAGAGAGGCGCTAGGGTTTGTGTGTGAGAGGGACAATGAGAGGCGGCCCTTTTATAGGCCGGAGGGAGGCGGAGGAGCGGTGGCGCTCATTAACACCGGCACGCAAAGCTAGGCGCGACGGGACGCGTCGCTGCGGCTCTGCGGGAACTGCACCATCGCTGCGGGAACTGCACCATCGCTGCGCGCCAATAACTTCCGTCGCGAGGTAGGCGACGGTTAGGGTTAAAATTTATTGTGCCGCCGACGAGTCGGCCCCGCCACTCCCCGCCTCGCTTGCGGTGTGTCCGGCGTCCCCGGTCCGTCCCCTGTGGGACGGGAACGGGCTCGGGGCGCCGGACACCGTATCGGGGCGCGCCGGACAAAAATGGGCTTTGGGGGACGCGGCTGGAACGGTTTTTTGGTCCGGCGCGCCCCAAATCCCTTTGGGGACGCTTTGGGGGGCGCGGCTGGAGATGCTCTAAGGTGCCGACATAAAAGCATTTCTAACAGTTACTATAAAGTGCAAAAAACTGTAAAATAATCGTTAATTTGCTGGTTCGATTCGAAAAAGGCGTAGATCAGTTAAGTCAGTCCATAAAAAAGGTTAAGGGGCGCGAAAAAAAACGCTCCTGCTCATGTGATTACACGGGCTCGGAGGCCGAACTGAATGAGAACCCACACTCTCATCATATATAGGACACGCTGAAGTTTCACTACCCATCCGCTCGCCCTCTCCCCCGTTTGTGAAAATTGTCGAGGCTTGCGAAACAAACTCAACTTACTTCAAGCAATGTAGAAAAGCTGCCGACGAGATGGATTTTAGCGCCTATCAAAAAATCTCGGCTGGTATGAGGGTGATTGCATATGGCGTCCCTGCAGATTACACCGATGGGTATGGCGTCCCGTCCCTGCGGATTACACCGATGTGTATTTTATGTTTGTGTTTTATCATTTTGCATATGAAATCTGTGAAAAAACCATGGTTTTGCGGGTTTGGATGATGTTGACGTAGAATAGAGCCCGCAAATCAAACTTGTAAACATAATATTCTATTTTACAGATACATTTTGCGGGCTCTATTCTGCATTAGCAATTTTTCAACCAGTAAACACAAGTTCAATGGCGCAAACTCCCGTTGACAGTTTGCAATTTTACAGTAACCGTTAGAGATGCACTAATAGGATGTTTATCATCAGTAAAATCTAACATTACTTGACTAGCGCAAGAATTTTGATTTCCATATCCTGGGAGAATTGAGCTTTTATAACTTTTAGGTTCCAACCAATGTTCATGCGTTGTGGTTTTAGATCAATTATTGTTATTATTGGTCCCGTGTGTCTACTATAATAAATTTTACTACGATAAAACATGTCCGGCTCAAGTGACGGAGAAGCGAGAACAGCGGCTAAGCTTTAAGCTCGCGTTAGTGTTCGTAGTCGTCGATAGGTTGGTTTAAAGACCTATTTTAATTTTTTTATTATTAACTTTTTCTTATTGTTGTTGATGATATTAGTACGGATTAGATTATTTTGTAGAAAAAAAAGTAGACCGCTGTACCAGCTCGTGACTCTGTGTTTGCCGTGAAGGGAATAGAGCCCGCAAATCAAACTTGTAAACATAATATTCTATTTTACAGATACATTTTGCGGGCTCTATTCTGCATTAGCAATTTTTCAACCAGTAAACACAAGTTCAATGGCGCAAACTCCCGTTGACAGTTTGCAATTTTACAGTAACCGTTAGAGATGCACTAATAGGATGTTTATCATCAGTAAAATCTAACATTACTTGACTAGCGCAAGAATTTTGATTTCCATATCCTGGGAGAATTGAGCTTTTATAACTTTTAGGTTCCAACCAATGTTCATGCGTTGTGGTTTTAGATCAATTATTGTTATTATTGGTCCCGTGTGTCTACTATAATAAATTTTACTACGATAAAACATGTCCGGCTCAAGTGACGGAGAAGCGAGAACAGCGGCGTGCCTTAAGCTCGAGTTAGTGTTTGTAGTCGTCGATAGATTGGTCTAAAGACCTATTTTAATTTTTTATTATTATTAAATTTTTCTTATTGTTGTTGATGATTATTAGTACGGATTAGATTATTTTTTTCTAGAAAAAAAGTAGACAGCTGTACCAGCTCGTGACTCTGTGTTCGCCGTGAAGGGGATTTATTACTCCAGCCAGTTCACAAACATAATTAACCAAAAGCTGTTAGGCCCGTTTACAGAACATGAAACAACGAAGGTTTTAGGCAGGAATTAATTCGATTCCATATCAAGAGGAGCAGCAGAGCACAATATTATCACGCTGTCAAACGGAAAAGGCCACCGCTAAATCAGCGCCGCACCACCGCAGCAGCAAAGCAGCCGAGGGCGGAATAAAACTGGGCGAGACAACGAAGCAGCGGAATTTTCCTTCCCTTTCCTCTCCCCTCTCCCCCCGAAGCAGCCACGCCACGCCGGCCTCGCGATGGCCGCCGCCGACTACGACCGCGCCTACCGCCCCTACGCGCCGCCGCCCTCCTCCGCCGCCGCCGACTACGACCGCCCCTACCGCAACGAGATCGTGCCCTACGGCGACCGCCGCCTCGACCTCGTCGTCAAGCCGCCGCCCGCCAGGTCCCCGCCGCCGCCGCTGCCGGTCACCAAGAGCGGCGGCGGCGGGGGCGGCATCGGCTCCGCCTGGTGCTTCAGCGACCCGGAGGTCAAGCGGCGGCGGCGGGTGGCCAGCTACAAGGCTTACTCGGTCGAGGGGAAAGTCAAGGCCTCCTTCCGCAGGGGGTTCCGCTGGATCAAGGACAAGTGCACCGGCTTCATCCATGGCTGGTACGGACCATCCCCTCTTTTTTTTCTTCCTCTACTTAGATTGGATGCTTCCGTCCATCTTCAGTCAGTGTTCGCTCTATGTTTGGGGCCCGATCATACCGTCATAGAAACTCCTCTCCATCCGTGGGGAATGCGTTACATCCGAAAATTAACTCCATTTGCTCGCAAATCCAGTACGCTACAAAGGATTTCATCCTCGTAGAAAATTCCTCTGATTTTTTTTGCAGGTTCGTATGTGGAATTCTCTTGCATACTCCATTTGGAACATTTAAGGACGTACATAGACATAGGACAAATTTATCACATGTTCTAGTCTTCTCGACTCTCCTTTATTGCAAGTAGTAGCAACATGATACTCTAGATAGACATAGGGCTAATTAGGAGTACTACTAGTAACCATGAATATCTGAAATTTAAGCCTCCCCTCTAAACTGTCCCCTTTGTTCTTCCAGAGTTCGGGATCTCAAAAAAGTTGTACTATTATTGTGATGGAAGACTCTACGACAATGTGCGAGGATTGGATGCTGGATGCGATCTGCTAATTTTAATCCCGGAACGTGGAAAGATTGGTCCATGAGGCTGTGAGGGTAACTTTTGGGTCACATTTATTATACTGTAGGAAAACAAGGAAAAGTTTAGCAGATGCTCTTACCGTCTGCTAATTAGCCTAGTCGTTTCAAGAATGTTTCAACAGGAGTTGACTCTTACCAAAGGAACTGATTGATTTGGTCATGATATCGTTATGTCCCTCTCTGCTTCAGCTACGCATTCTGCATCTGTATTTTGGAATTGTTATGGTTAGGATTTTAATACTACCACGAGCATGATCGAGACATGATTAACTGAATCATAAGACGTGGAAAAGAAAACCATTTCATTTGCACCCCAAATTAAGCTACTATACCTGTTATTCTCTCTCTCTCTGTCTCGATTGTGACTCCGAAAGCTGCTTACTATGGTTTAATGATCACAACTGGACACCAGGTGCGAGCAGAGGCACAGCTTAAGTGCACTGCCTGCTCACTAATGTATGTCTCTCATGTTTCCTCCTACCTACCAGGAGAGTATGTAAGTTTCATTGAACTGTTTTACCACTATATTTAGCAGCCTAACCGAAATCGGCCGTCAGGCCAACCTTATCTGCTCAGATCGGGAAAGCCAAGCAGTCTGACATATTTTGGTCTGCACTGGCTATTTTTTTCCAACCTTATGAATGAAAAATAATAATATTGCAACCAAATTAATTTAAATAGTGTATATCTAAAATTCTAAATAAATAAATACTATCTCAGGTGTCACAACTTTATCTAGATACAAATGTATCTGCAACTAAAATGTATCTAGAATTCTAGATACATCCTTATCTAGATAAAAGTGAGACACCTATTTTTAAACAGAGGATCCAGACAAAAGTGATACACCTATTTTTAAACGGAGAGAGTAGTTCATATTTAACATGGTTCACCAAATATATAACATAGTTCACAAGTTTTTTTTGTATAAAATAGTGAGTGTGGTGATCACGGGCCTTGTGATGCACATGGAGGAACTCCTCAAATGTTACCAATTCATCCTGAATTTGTCACGCTTAGTCATGGAGGTCTTCACCACGTATCATCAATAATCATTCTGCGCATGTTCACATAAGTGGTCATCACCTCCCAGATGGTTTTCAATGCTACATGTTCTAATAGTTGCTGAATAATAGCCCACCAAAATTGGAGCAAGTCAAATGCCCAGTCCACATCCTTCTTGCATGCTTCTTGCTAGTTGACAAACCTCTTCTTCTCTGCTTCAAACTATCTTCACAGGCCAGTCAAGATAGATGGCATTAGCTAGATAAAATACCTTGACTCACTGAAAAAGAGTGTTAAATTATAGATCATGTGATGCAACATTCTAAAAAATGAAATGAGAATCCCTCAGCATACCCAATATACTGCCCTGCCAAGCAAAATGATTATTCTTTCACTTTCAATGCATGCATCCATGCTTCGAATCATTTCTACCTCTTTGATCGACAGCAACCGCGCAATGTTGCCAACAGTTGACTCTCTCAGGTAAACCTCACCAAACATCGCAATAACGGCTTTGCACAACTTGTACATCAAGTCAAGACATGTGGTCTCGCTCATTCACAAGTGCTCATCGACGGGGTCATCGAAAACTCTATATGCAAGTATGCAAATAGCTCGGGAACAGCTTCTAGTAAGAGGTGAAGCCAAGCTTACCGGTGGCACCAGGACAACATCCGAAGTAGAGGTCGTAGTCCCTCACTCCTTTCAGAAAAGTCAAGAACAACTTTTTTCAACATTCGAAAGTGGCGCCAGAATTTGTGCCCATAGATTAGATTGGTAGCATGAAAGTAGTTCATGTAGAGCCGATAATTAATGGCTGGCTTCTCAATCGCGCTTCAGGTTGTCTCTGCGTGGCCATGTAGAGCATATGTGCACATGCCTCTGCCTGTTAGTGTGCTCATGGATGATGGTAGCCGCGGCAATAATGAATATTTGGATGAACCTTCCTGAAAGTGCATAGAACCCCATATGTGGTTTTGGTAATTAATGACAATCCCTATGGACTAATGGTTGCATTGAGTTATATGTGTAGGATTTTTCCATAGATAATGCTTGAACGATTAGTTGGTGTCAAGGTTGCAATACAAAGAAATGAGATGCACCCAAGAAGAAGCTCTCCCATAGTGGATTATGGGGGAGCAATCCGCAAGACATCAAGCAAGCACAATCAAGAACGGCGTTTCATCTTGTTGCGGTCAATATCATCATCATCGTGCACAAGTGGAAAAGCAAGGTTAAGGTTTACTCTCGATAGGGTTTCTTTCTCACCGGTCTCGTGGTTTAGTTGGGAGATCGGTTTATAGGATAGTGGTCGTAATATCAAGGGGTTCTCGAGTGAGTAACTCGATCGTATCGTTCGGAGTGCGGTCAAACCTTTGCATCCTTGCATCATCTTTCTTGGTTGTTATTTGGATCTTTTCCATGTGGTGTTTTAGAACTTGTCGATATTTCCACGATTTTACTAGAAAAAGGGCGCCTTTTAGGGGAGGGCGCTCAGCTTCGCACCACGCGCTGACAAGTGGCGCGACCTGGTGTGTTTGAAACCCCCCGCGGATCGTCCCCAGCGCGACACGAGGCGGGCACGGAATAGGTCACTGCGTGGCTTTTCCCTTTTTTTTCGTAGATTCGAATACGAAAACTGAAATATCTTGCGAACCGAGTATCCAAATAAAGTTTCGTTTTCATGGCTGTGCTAGTCGCGTCGAGATCTACAAAACTACATCCCATCTTGATAGGTTTGGACGAACTTTTTTTCAAACTGCCTTTCATGACTCGGGTGCACTGCTTTGGATCATTTTGCACCACACAGTGTCGCGGAAGCGCACCGCCGTGCACTGCTTCTCTGTACCATGATGCACTGCGTTTGATGCCTTTGTACCGCGTGGTGTCCTGAACAGTGCATCGCCCATGCATTTGCCTTTTTTGCACCACGTTGCACTATTTTGAGTCGGTTTTACACCTCGCGGTGTCCTGGCAGTGCACCACCCATGAACTGCCTTGTTGTACGGCGTTGCACTGCCTTGGCTCGCTTTGCACCGCGCAGGGTTCTCGGAGTGCATCGCCTGTGCACTGCCTTTTTGTACGGCGTTGCACTGCCTTGGATCGCTTTGAACCGCGCAGGGTCCTCGGAGTGCACCGCCCCGTGCACTGCCTTTTTGTACGGCGTTGCACTGCCTTGAATCGGTTTGCACCGCGCAGGGACCTCGGAGTGCACCGCCCGTGCACTGCCTTTTTGTACGGCGTTGCACTGCCTTGGATTGCTTTGCACCGCGCATGGTTCTCGGAGTGCACCGCTCGTGCACTGCTTTTTTGTACGGCGTTGGACTGCCTTGGATCGTTTTGCACCGCGCGAGGTCCTGGTAGTGTATTTTGTATCACGTTGCACTGTCTTGGATCACTTTTGCATCGCGTGGTGTTCTGGCAGTGCATTGCTCGCGGTGCACTGTTTTTTCTCTTTTTTTAATGACGCGGGGTAGGTAAAAGTGGAGACTGTTTAAATATGGGTAGTTGGACATGGGGACAGACTCCTGCTGCGCATGCACGTGTCAAGCACGGAGCGGCCCCGCGCCATACCGTGCGCTGACTCGGAGCGCAGATCGCGCGCGCGTGCTAGTCGTTCTCTTATTTCCATGACAAGATCTAGTTCATCGAAAATGGATTTCGTGTATATCACTTGTTGTGTTTTCGATATTGGAGTTTTTCTCGGTTCTCCGGGTTTAGAGGTATCACTCTAAAATTCATATAAAATCAACCCCACTAGTTTTTGTGGGGGTAGCTCTTGTCGTCCTCTTTCCAACAAAATTAGTTTCGTCTCATTTGGATTTTTCAATCTCAAGTTATTTGCATTTCAAGTTTGAGTTTTAAAAAAAGGAGAATTTCTTTGGGGCGGTACTACCGCCCGCGCTACCGGGCTCGCTACCAGGCAGCTAGCTTTGCTGTCAATATACCTGGATCTTTTAGCGGTACCTAAGCCGGTACCTGGCCTGGTGGTACCGGCCGGCCCAGGCCGGATGTACCGGCCAGCCCAGCCCGGGGGTACCGGCCCTCCACTCGCACGTGGCCTTCTCTGGGTCGCACTGCCAGCACGTGTCCCGCTCAGTTTCTTTGGCGTGCTGGGGGCCACCCACGTGGGCTCCACAGCCACAAGGCCTCCACTTGCGCCCCGCACGCCACGCATGCTCGACAGTGTTTGCCTGCTAGCCCCACGCTAGCCCCCGCGTGTGGCGCTCGCTTCAGCCGCCATCCTCCCACGCACGATCGATAGTGGACCTGCACGCCCTGCATCGCTGGCCCCCGCGCACATGCGCCCGCCCACGCATGGTGTCGTCCCCCGATCCCCTTGCTCGATTCATATGGCTCCCGTTGTCTGGCCGCTGTGGGAATGGTCTGGCCGGTAGTACCACGGCCCACTGGGCGGTACTACCGGCCCTAGCCAGATCTATCTTGCTCCAACGGGCAAAAAAATTAGGGTCCTATTTAAGCTTTTTTCTCTCTCGAAAAAATTCACCACTTCTTCCTCCCCTCTTCTCAAGCTTTGTCCCACCATTGTTGTTCATCCTTGAGCTTGAGATGTTTCTCCCCAACCAATGTTTCTTGCATCTACTTGAGAGAAAGTTTGAGGGGATCTAGATCCACACTTTGACCAAACAAAATCATCTCTTTGTGAGTGAATCTTTGGGATCTAGATCTTGGAGAATTTTGTGTTCTTCTATTTGTTGTTCCTCTCCTATTCCCCCAATAGGTTTTGTAGCTTTGTTGAAATTTGAGAGAGAAGGATTTGAACATCTTTGTAGTGTTCTTGCCATTGCATTTGGTGCATCGGTTTGACTTCTCCTCGGTGATACGTGGAGGTGAAAGTTTGTGAGATATTCACTTCGGGAGCTTGTTCCCGGAGCTTGTTCCTCTTGGGTCTTTGGACCCTAGACGGCTTAGTGGTCTTTGTGGTATTTGTGGTATTCTTGGGTACTCCAATTAAGTTGTGGAGATGCCCCAAGCTTTGTGCGGGTTCGGTGACCACCCTAAGGTTCCATAGTGGATCGAGGACATCCCTTTTGGTGGGAATTCTCGAGGAGAATATGGTGGCCCTCGTGCGTTTGGAGTGACTTGTCCTCCACACCGCTCCAACGGAGAGTAGCACTCGCAAGAGTGTGAACTTCAGGATACATCGTTGTCCCCGCGTCACTTCGGTTATTTCTATACCCGAGCTCTTTACTTATGCACTTTACTTTGTGATAGCCTTCAAGTTTGAAGTTATATATCTTGCTATCACATAGTTGCTTGAATTGCTTAGCATAAGTCTTGGCGCACATAGGTGAACCCTAGTTATATAAGTTTTGTGCTTGACAAATTAAATGCTAGTTTTATTCCGCATTTGTTAAGCCATACTCGTAAAAGTTATAAACCGCCTATTCACCCCCCCTCCAGGCGGCATCTGTGTCCTTTCAATTGGTATGAGAGCCCGGTCTCTCATTTTAGGCTTTACCGCCTTAAGAGTAAGGATGTCGGCTAGAGATTTAGTGCGTATGCATGATCACACCTTTATATTCGATGCAAATTATGATTTATGGAAAATTCGCATGCTTAGTCATTTTCGGGCCATTGACCCTCATATGGAGCAAATTGTAGATATAGGTTTTTCTCCTCCGATGGATTCCAAAAATCTATCTTTAGAGGATGAGAAAAAATTATATATCAATGCTCAAGCTACTAATGTGCTTGTTAATGCCTTGAGCAATATAGGTATTTTTTTCAATCATGCCTTCTCGGAGTGCTCATGAGCTATGGACTAATATTCAAGATAAATATGATGTGTCCAATATTATTGAGAAGCTAAAGTTAGCTCATGAGGCTATCATGTTAAAGGTAACATCTTGTGAGCCTCATGTGGATACGAGCACTAATTCTCAAAATGCTATATTGCCATGTGCTAGTTCTATTAATTCATCTACTCATATTATTGCAAAATCTTGTGATGAATTATCCTCCTTGTCTTGTTGCTCTAACAATGAAGATTGTACTTCCTCTAGTATTTGTGTTGGTACTAACCATGTAGAGGAAATCAAAGAGCTCAAGGCTCAAGTCACTTCTTTGAAGAAAGACTTGAAAAAGGGTCATGAAGGGAAATGCAAACTTGACAAGATGTTGAGTGTGCAACAATCTTCCAATGACAAGAGCGGACTTGGATTTATCTCCAACAACAAGAATAAATCCAAAAGCTCTAAGAATAAGAAGGGCCAAGTTCAAGTCAAAGATCCGGCCAAGATTACGTGTTTCAAGTGCAAAATTGAAGAGCATCATGTTAGATCTTGCCCATTGAAGAAGAAATCTCTTAGTGAGAAGACAGAAGGAAAGCGGCTTCAACTTCAAGGCCATGCCAAAACTTGGCCGCACAAATGGCCCAACAACTGGCCGGTTTTCGAGGCGGCGAACAACGAACTTAGACTTGTCCTGATACCGGCATGCACACGTGGCGACGCCTGGAGCAGTTCTGACCTCCTGCGAGCAGCGTCCGGTCGGAAGGTACCGACAACAGCAACATGTTGGATAGGCTCCAGTATCGCGTTAGGATTCACGCAAAGAATATGACATGATTTGTGTGAGTGGCTTGTGTGCCACTAGCAGACGAATCCTAGGAGTAGAAGAGGAGGACGGATACGTGTATACTATTCGCGGTGACCTATTTGCAGGCTAAATTTAGGCTCGAAATGGATTGCCAATGACAGCTCGATCCGTTGGCATCAGACTATTGAGCTAGGTTTCGCGTGTCTTCGGTCTTCCTATCCACGCGGGCAAAACGAATAGCAGCATTGTATTTGCGTCAGAGCTTGCAGATGCTGGAGCCCGTGAACCATTTACGCGTCTATATTCCCCATGGATGCAGGCAGATTTTAACTGCGTCCTTCAAAGAATTTCCTCCATCAGTAAACTAAGCTTTCGTAACTATTAGGACATCTCCAGCGGCGTGACGCATTTCGGACGCCCAAAAGTGGTCGGCAACGTCCGTTTCCGTCGCCAGCGGACATATTTTGACCGCGCGTCCGTTTGCGTCTGGGTGTGCTCCCACCGGGGCGACCCATTTTTGAATTGCAACATAGTTTGATCTTCATACAATTTCTTTGGTTTTCTACCACGAGCAATTGATTACATATGAAAACCAAACATAGAAAGTACATAAAAACTATAGAAGACCTAAACTACTTGGTTCCTGACGGGTCGGCACCGTCGTTGCGTCGCTCCGTGGCCTGCTTCTCCGCCGCCTCCCGCGCGGCCGCTATCGCTCGGTGCGCCGTCGCGTCCTCTTGCAGTGCCTGCTCGAGCCTCGCGTTGGTGGCCTCGTCCTTGAGCGTCTCGAAAGACTCGACGATGGCCCGCTGCTCCGCCGCCTTCTCCTCCGGCGTCGGCGCATCAGGGTCATCGGATGACCATGAAATCTCCGAGTCAAAGTCCTCGGCTGCAGCGGCGGCCGCCAGCCTGCGCTGTTCCAGCTCGGCGTCGAGAGCCGCATGGCCCGCCCGCTCCTGTGGTGACCCTGCATACCATTGCATGTTGTAGTATGCCAGTCGTTGATATAACATTCGCGAAGTACCATTCCGCAAATATTACATCCCTCAGAGTAGTACAACAGAACATAGCAGGGTCCATAACTCATTCACATATTATTACAATCATCATACACAAGTCGTCTCGGAGCTCCTCTTGGGTTCTGAGAAGATAACTCCTGGGTTCGAGGCGAACCCAACTTAACTTACAATACCTCTGTCTCATTAAACTAAACATTTATTTAAACGAGCAGCTAAATAGTAAGAGTTCGCGCTGCTCGGCTACTACTACTCCTCCTGATATCCTTAGGCTTGTTCTCCTCCGGAAGCCTCTCCGGATCCATAGACTATGATGTAGTCTACGCCTTCCACTCCTCCCGAGAGGTCTCGGTTCCTCGTAGCCGATGATCTCGGCTCCATCATGGTTGTCGATGTCCTCCTCCGGATGGTTCGGACAATCTAAGCATGGGGTTTAAGAGTGGTATGAGTACGAGCGTACTCAACAAGTTCATTATAGATAAGAGGTGTTTAATGCACTAGCTACGATATTAGACCGGAAAGTCTAATACCAATGCAAGTTTTGATAAACATTTCTTCAATAGATTGCTTTTATTTCAAAGAGCTATGTCCGTCAGCCTTCACCGGTTTACTAGAACTTCATGGAGCTCCTTTCCGGCCGCGTTCGCAGTTCCTCAATCCCGGAACGGGAGTGACGAGTCACGATTCTTACACTCTGCAGAGGTGTGTTGCTTTACCCATAAGAGATCTTAACCTTGGTGCCAACCGGGCAGCTTTCCCGTCCACACTTCCTTAGGTGTGAGGCCCGGTATAAGGTCTAGCCAATCATGTTCCTCCGCTACCTCGAACACCCACCCTTTGTTGCATACCCCGACCCCGGGTCCTCGTCGGTCCTCTTATACCACTTAAGGATGGACCCCGACCACGACAACGGTTTGGGACTCGTTAACCAAACTCCTTCGCCGGTAGCTGCAACCCATCATAGACCGCAATACCGTGGGGACTTTAGGCTTCCCCAGCCCACCGCTTGTACTTCGAGCGACAAGTGTCTACGGACTATGCCGTGGGGACTTAAGGCTTCCCCAGCCCACCGCTTGCCCCGACGGATACAAGTGTCTACGGTAAAGCGCATCCGTTGATGAACGAGAGGTGGAAACACTTTTGACTACTCCGTCCCACTCCGGATCTTATGGTTAACACGGATATTACGGCACAAGAATCATCGGCGACATTTGTTGTTTAATCCTAGATGGATATAAGCCCGTGCAATGGAACCTCCACCATATCATCACAATCCATGGTTCCATTGCCCACCACATAGTCATATTCATAGTTATGAAAGTAGTGGTTTTGATTTTTTGTGCAATAGTGATAACCATAATACTTTGCAAGTAATTTGATAAAAATACTCAAATGACATGAGCAAGTGATGAACTTGCCTGAACACTGCAAAGTTCTGCAGTTGGAAGGTATGGACTGACCCTTGTCCTCTTGTTCTGAAAAATAGCATCATTGTCCGATAAGGGGAATGGTTAAAGAAGCGATTATGCATGATTCCATTTTTAGGGTTTGTTCCCCCCTTCCGATGTCGTTAATATTTCATGTAAGAGGTTAATACTAAGAATGATTTGGGAATCCTTGATTTAGAGTAAAATACAACCTTGAAATGTTGTCAAGGTGTTTTTAAAGTCCAAATGCATGATTGGGCTATTTTCATTATTGAAAATAATATGTGTGATTTAAATCATTATTTTAATTCATCAAAATAAGACTTATTCTTCATTGTCTTCAAAAATTCTCTTTGATATTTTATTTGGGTAGAGAATTTTATGCTGATCTATTTTCATATTTTTAATTATTTTTTTAGAGCTTCTATCACTTTTCTATTGAATTTTCAAATTCCTGGTTTTTAATGGAATTTGGAAAAGACTATTTTGCCCCTGGGCCCACCTGTCAGTGGAGCCCAGTGGTTTGGCTAGACCAGCTCGGGTCCAACCGACCCGAGCGGTCGGTCGCTCACACCCGCTCCTCGCGCCGCTTCTCCAAACCCTAATCCTCTCCCGTGCTCTGGCGACCCGTGGTCGCCGCTGCCGTCGCCGAATTAATCCGGCCTACTCCGGCCACCGCCGGCGGTGAGATGGGTACCAATCGAACCGCCGTTCGACGGCGCTTCGATTGATCCGCGTCGATCTGCTCTTCCCCGCCGCCGTCGTTCTTCCTCAACGCACCGGTGACATGGCCGCGCTCTCGTCGTTGCCGACGAGCCTGACGCCTTGGCGTGGCCGCGTGCCCCGCCGTGGTGCTGCTGGGGTCCCTGCGCCCCGACGACAGCCTGGCTTGGCCATGGCCTGGCGCCGTCGTTCGCCCGACGCGTGCCGCCGTGGCCGCCATGGCTGCGCCGCTCTCCTCGACTCCGGTAAGTGCGCCTCCTTTCCTGCTCCCCTCCCGTGCTCGCCCTTCTTCCACCTCTAGACCTCATCTGCTGTGGTATGCTTGCCTACGCAAGCACTGCTGTGTTCTTCTGCAGCGCCATGTTTGCCTGCTCCTGCTATGCTATGCTGCTGCGCTATGCGTGTGCTACTGCGCAAGATTGCTAAGCTATGTGCCTGTGAAAGCTTGCTTCTGTGTTTCCTAGCTCTATCTGTTCATTTCCATCTCTGGCTGTGGCCCTCCTGTGATTGCTCATGAGCATCCAGTGATGCTCATGGCCTGTTGACATGCTCCTATTCCTTTTTACTGTCACTAGGGCATACTGTGTGTGCTTAATTCTGTCTCTGACTTGATTGTGATGGTTAATCCTTGCATACTTGCAAGTGCCGGTGCCTTTGAGCTAGTTCATTTAGTTCGAGTCATGATTATGCTCCATTGAGTCATACTTGTTGGTTTAGCAGTGTGATTCAGTGATGGATTGACATGTTCTTTTCTTGTATATTGTGATCCTTTGGTTCATCAAGCCTTTGATGTGCTTCTGGATACAATTATAAAGCCTGATGCTCTTATCTGTAATGCAATTGTTCAGTTAATTAATTATCTGTTCATGTGGTAATTGCTTGGAATGGATTCTAGCATGCTTGATCAAGTCCTGATGATCTTATGATCATCAGTTGCTTGGTGAATGGCTGCTGTTTCATTCTTGTGTCTAGCTGATGCCCTCCTGATGTCAGTGTAACACAGTGGCTTGTGTTTGTACTCCTTGGTGTTTGCTTAAGCCCCCGCTACTATCTGCAATGATCCATTGGATCATCTGCATGGCCTGGTGCATAGCTTACTTCTCTGTTTCATTTATCTGTGTAGCTTTGATTCATTAAGTAGATAAATGATGTGAACTGCTCTGCAGTGATGATCATATGAATGAATTAGTTAAGCTAGAGGGATGCCAATCATATATTGGGGACCCTAGCTTCATTTGAACCCTTCCGGGTAATGATATATGTCTTTGGTTTGATGGTTTGATTGTTTAAGTGGTAGAGGTTGCCTCAACAGCCATTCTTGAGCTGTTCGGAAGCTCCCACATCTTGTTGGCTTGCTTGTGATTAATAGATGCTTACTTGGTTGATCCAGATTTGGACTTCCAGTGGCTCTTTGCTCGTTGACAAACTTAAATAGACACATATTGTCTATCGATCGATGGAATCAATAGCTATAGGTGTTGAGTATGTGGCCAGGCTAGCTGTGTCTTCATCTGCTGCTGGATTTCTTCAGTTATGCATTAATTTACATGGTTGTTGTTCCCTTTAGATGCTTAACCAGTGGCCTCTCTACTCTTGCTTGCACCATATGGCTTAGTAGCCAAATGATGACACAAACAGGGTACTCACACCCTTTTGCTTCGTGTGTTTGATGCACATGCTTATTTATGAACAAAACCATCTGGTTTGTTCATGTTGAGTTATATACCTCACTCCGGCTCCTAGATTTTGATGTTGGTGTAGAGGTTTTTCTTCGATGTTGATCGATGGTTGAGTTGCTTGCCCTGCTCCTCCCGATGAGCTTGTGAAGCTTGGTTTATTTCCTGGTGATTGGGAATAGATGGAACGGCTCTAGTCGTTCATCCGTTCTTGGTGTTCTTGGCTGTTCTTGGTGAACTTACCACTGCTGCTTGTCGATGGATGAACAAATGGCTAGGGTTTGAGCACCGTAAAGGTTATATATGGTGCTTGCTAAGCTCTCCACGGTCGACAGGCTTGGGTCTGGTCACTTTGGGTGACTCACCGATGCTCGTGTATGTGTTGTGCCACATGCACAACCGGTGCTCGGGTGTTGAGCATGCACACCGATGTGTGTGTCTGCTTGGGTGTCTGTGTGAACCGGATACTTTGCACTTGGGACATTGAGAGGATCAGCTCGGCGAGTTGATCATATCTGCTTATTTTCCTTTGTTTCTAACCTGCCAAGTGGCTATGCCACTTGGCATAACTCTTCTTTTGTTGTGAATATGTGCAGGGATCATCAATTGAACAAAAATGGACAAGGACTTCATCAAATACAAGATCAAATGAAGATGACCTTGTAGAATTTAGACTAGGATTATTAACTTGTAATTTTTCTTTATTTTCTATTCTGCCCATTTATGTAATGTGTTGTATTATTCTTTTATTTCACTTATGAATATTGTAATGACATTGTAATTTGTGTGATGATCAATAAAGCTCAAAGTTTTCTCTAATGAGCTTTACTTTAATATAATTGTTCATCTTATTTATTATTGATCATTTACTTAATGAATTTCCTCAATTGAATTATTTAAGTAATTATTTAATGTTTAAATTTGAAATTCAAATTCAACCTTGGTTTGAATTCAACCATGTCATATCATTTGGAATTCAATCATGCAAACTCTCCTCTCTCATCTCAAAACCCTAAACTAGTGAAGTGAGAAACAAGTTTGTCGCACTCTCAAAACCCTAACCCTGTAAGGTGTCGAGAGAGAAACTTGTCCCCCTTCAATGCAGTTTTTGTTTAAAAGCGCGAAATTTCCCCAGAATTTACTATGCAATGCACATCCCTTTGTAAAATCTACCCCTCGATCGTCTCTAAACCTGGGACATTACACCTCCTCTGCTTCCTTCTCCGCTTCAGCCAGGGCCGCGGTGTCCCTGACCGGGTGGAGGAGGTCGGTGCTGTCGTCGGAGTCGAACCCGTCGTCGGAGCTCGAGCTCGAGGCCGGGGGAGGTGGAGTGGGAGGTGAAGGTGGAGGTGGAGGCGCGGTAGCTCGGCCGCGCCCGCGCGCTGCTCATGGTGGATCTACCGAGTGGCGCTACGGCGGCCGGCGGCTAGGGTCGGAGGCGGGGAGGAGATGAGATGTCGGCGTCCCTCGTTTATATAGGTCGGAGGCGGGGCGACGGCCGCGCCACGCGGGGCATCGCCATTACTACGCGCGGCACGCGAGGCGCCCGCAGACCGCCGAAGCGACGCCTCGGCCGCGCATCGGCGGAGAAGACGCATCGACGCTGCGTCCGCTGGCCGCGCACGCTCGCGGAAGCCGAGGCACGCCATTAACGCGGCCCCGCAAAGGCTGCGGCGCGCCGCCCGCAAGTAATGCCGCCGAAGACGAAGCAGTTGTGACGCTGCCAGGCGGGCCCGTGCCAGGACCAAACGGTCACTTTGCGCGTCCGCGCAGCGTCCGCCTAGACGCAAACCTGGCGCATATTTGGGCCAGGTTTGTTGCGCCAGGTTTGCGTCTCTGCGGACGGCCCGGTCACTTTGCGTCGCGCCGCTAGAGAAGGTGCACGACGCATTTTCGATCATGGCGCGACGCAAACGGTCTCTGAGCGACCGTTTGTGTCGCGCCGCTGGAGATGCCCTTAAACCAGTGAGATCAGGTTCAGTGACCAGAGGAAGCTGCATTCAAATACGCACACCGAAGATTCCTTCTACTCCGGCAAGTCTGGCTGATCACATGACAAGATGCGCAGAAAGAGACGATGCGTCGCATCTGGAATGAGCTGTCCCCCCGCCTGGAAGTTGGTAGCCACGATGCGCTTCTCGTCGTCGTGCCTCCTGAAATTTTAGGACAGATGCAGCATGTGTCACTTCATAAGGAAGTTACTTAAAACAAATGTTACACTAGATTTATTTGAGAACGTCATCTAGAATCATTAAACCAGAAAAGAGGGAACCATCAATCAATGAAAATTTCCTCAGGCAATACGGAGTACATAAATTATTATAATTTAACTGATAAAAATTTGAGAATTAGAATTGATGGGGTCCCCTCAAAGAGGCAACACCCTCCAAAAATTAGCTTATGCTGCTTAGTGTGGCGTGTACACGGTATTCTTTAGTAAAAGGCGAAAGAATAGTTCGCTTTGTGCTCACCACGCAGCTGCGTGCTTTCCTCCTGTGCACCCTCGCCCTCTTATGTAGCCAGCTCCCCGGGCGCTTCTTTCTTCCGCTAGCGAGGTGGGACTATTGTCCCCGATCCCATCCCAGCAGCAGCGCTACAACAGCCAACAACGCTCCGTCAGTTCAGCTAAAGCTCTAATTTCAGCCCAGGATCAATACCGCGGCCCGCGGGTCGGTTACATGACTTTTGGCCCATGATTTACGCACCCCTTGGCCTCTCAGGCTCTCACCCCTTCACAGGCAAAAAAAAAAACACACACACACACAAACAGACCCGAGCGACTAGCAGGCGGAGCAGGCAGCGGCGACGACGGCGGCGGGTCGGCGGCGGCCTGCTACCGGCGAGCACCTCCTCCATTTCCCCCGTCAAGGTACGGATACTCTACCCTAATCCTAACTTCCGGTGATCCCCAAACCCAAGTTCGTCGGCGACCTCCGCAACTTCAAAATCCCCAACGCATCCTAACCCCGGAATCGAGCGTGTGCTGGTCTGTCCCTGTCTGTGTGCGAGTGCTTTCGGACGACATGGATCATGGGATACCTCGGCCACTGAAAGTGCTGCTGCGTGGCGTTCTTCTTATGGACAGCATCAGCACGCACTTGGAGCTGATGGGCGTAAGGTGTTCGAGGAAATGCCCTGCTCAAGTAACGGGCGTCCTCCCTACGGTGAACTAGCTTCTTCTGGGGCTTCTCCTTATGGCTTTCCATGCTATGGTGCTGGGATTTCGGCATTCGCTGTGTAGACTGTGTGCCTTCCCGGTATGGAGATGGTGAAGACGCACTTGCCTCGGTTGAGCTAGGATAAAGGTGATGTAAGATCAACTGAAGGAGGAGGATCGATTGCAGAGGGTTAAGTTTGAGCTGCGGATGGATTTGTTGGCTTGCCGAACCGCTTTCGCCACAGCCACCACCACTGCTCCACTCCTTCAATGATCCCTACTTTCGTTGTTACTTTTGCTTCCAAGTTAGTTACTGTGTTTCCTTCCTAGTACTCAAACTTCTGAGTGATCGTTCTAATAGGTTTTCGTCCCATACTAGGTGCTTTCAGTGCGAGCATCTAGTGTGCCGACTTGCTTCCTTCTCTTTCCCTCATCCTTGATAACGAACTCTGTAAGTTGGGCAAGTTACTGTGTTTCTTTTGAAATTCCTTCATTCTGAAACTGAATGGGACCAGTATCCATTAATTCTACCAAAATATTTGGTTTCTATCAATACAAACACAATGTAACTTTATAGAGTTCTTCCTCTTCTTGAAAGTTTTCCCCCAACACTATCAATTTTATCTCTCTTGATTCAAGACCAATCCATCCCAGGTCGAACATGGCGTCGTCCTCCTTGGGCCATTCAAATCCATCCATCTATCCATATATGGGATCCATTAGGTTCATCTCCAGCGCACAAGATCGATCCCAGTTGGACCCATAGGATTTGCTGCCCTGGTGTTGAGCACAGTTCATTTTCCATGTAATATGGGCGTCAACTGTATTCCTATCCTGTGTTAAGAGCCTGCCCCTGCATATCGTGAGAAAATGTGCAGAGCGTTTCGCATTCTGAATGCTACTAGTTGCGTCTTTTGAGGCATTCGGATGGTGTACTCTGTTATTGACTTGTATCCTTGTAGCTACCGTTCTTTACCTGCAACTTTAGCCATTAAATTGAAGATATTAAAGCTAATACATCTGTACTTTTAGACCATTTAATAACCTAGTAAGTTTCTTTCCTCCTGGCTGCTCTATTCCCTCTTGATAGCTATCTCCAATAAGCACCAATTACTGCATGTTCTCATGACTTACTTTGCATCACGTAACAGAAATGAAGGTTAAGATTCTTCAGTGGCATGCGGTGGCTTCTTGGACATGGGACGCCCAAGATGAGACATGTGGCATATGCAGGATGGCATTTGATGGCTGCTGCCCTGATTGTAAGTTCCCTGGTGATGATTGCCCGCTCATTTGGGGTGCCTGCAATCATGCTTTCCATCTTCACTGCATACTCAAGTGGGTGAACTCTCAAACATCAACCCCCCTTTGCCCCATGTGCCGTAGAGAGTGGCAGTTCAAGGGCTAATTGGCATGTCAAAGTATGTCAGCACCAGGTGTGTTCTTAGCTCATAGAGAGCTGGAATGGGTTTTAAGCTGGAATGTAGTTATGTTGTCTTGTAAGGGTTCTGTAGTAGTTTCTGGAAATCAGGAGGATTGGCATGTTTTAAGTCAAACTGTGAGGCCGTGAGCCACAGCTATTGTGTCTTTCCAAGTTTCTGACCGAGCAAATGCAATGATTAAATTTGAAAGTTCTAAGCAGCCTGAGATTGTGACAAATTTTCTTACCCATGATGTTTAGTAATTCGACTCTAGCTGGATAGTATATACTGTAGGTATATAACAAGTAGCAGGTAATAGCAAATCGCTTGGTCTGCTATACTTATATTCACTTTTAAACAGTGACACATGTATTAGCAGGTTTTAAGTTATTATCTTGCTAGGCAACTTGAAAAGTATAGCATGTGAGCAAGTTACACCGGGTGATTGTATCTTGTGCCAATTATGCTAGCAGATATCATCAACGACTTGGACTTTATTATGTGAGGTCAAGCATTTTTTAGGCGAACAAGTAATGAGCTATTATGCTTTAGTTCATCTAGTTTATTTTACTATACACTGGCCATATGAATAAAGCATTATGAATATTGAAAGTTCTTTGTGACAGAGGTTGTAACTGGGCCGGTTATATGAAGGGTGTTGTTTCCCTCTCTCAAAAGAAGTATATCTAGCATCTAAGACAAGTGGGCATGTTGGTGCATCCTCTGTTTTGTGGATATAATTCTAGTTTGAGAACTTTGAGGTCCGCAAAAGGCATCTTCTTTAGATATCTATATGTTGGATAAATGGTGACTTGAACATTGGAGCCTGTAGTGATTTGAATTGGCAGGTGAACTATATTATATGTATTTGACCTTTAGTTTCTAGTGCGTATGGGTGATAGTTTAGTGACATAGTGCAATACTGTAATCCAAGAAAGGTTGTGGCCATATTCACAACATCTAAAAAATAGCATCAACTCATGGCAGTAGTTTGTTTTATTATTCTAAAAGGCAAGTAGTGTATGTTTGATTTGTTCCTCACTAATGAATAAATAGGCAATTGGTATTGCTTCTTAAAGATCTTTGACTAGGAGTTTTTTTGCATTTCTTCTGATCAGTTGTAATAAAACTATTATTTGCCCATCTTAACTAGCAGTGTGTAGTGTTATTTAGCCAGATATTCCCTAGTTCCTACTTATATGCAAAATGGCATAATAAAAACATGGAATTGTCGAATGTATTACCATAGAACCAATTCCAAATCTGCCACCTTCCTCACTACTCTACATGAGTATTACACTATTACTTACTAAAGGTATTAGGTATGTCATTGAATAATACATTGCTATTCATGGGTTAAATCATGAATAACATAATCAATTGAAGCAAATTGAATGTTTAGAATGCTACTATGGTAAATACTTTTTTGGTTGCTAGTGCTTACAAATACCCCTCTTTCTTTGTTATCTAGCTTTAATCTGCACAGATTGACTTGCATATACATATTGGACAACTTTTAGCATTTTTAGAGGCGTTTACATATGTGTCATAAGTTTATATATGTGTGACAGTGACCAGCCATTAGTAGCCCAGCTTCTTGATAGAATTAGGGAGGAGGCAGCGCTCTGGGCGAAAGCTGGAGCTGCTGCTGGCCTCAGAGTGATCATCCCATCCACCTGGGATGTTGTAACAAATGTTGTAACTCACCTCCTAGGAGGCATGTAACCCTCTCCTTTTCAATGAAAAGAAACACAGTCTGTGTGTTTTCTCAAAAAATAAGTTGGTTCCTTAAAAAATTTGGGGGTTTTTAGCTGGAATGTTGTTTCTCTCTCCTAAAAGAAGTACATCTAGCATGTAACACAAATGGGCATGTTTGTGCATCCTCTGTTCTGTGCATATGATTCTAGTTTCATAATTTTTAGTTCCTCAAAAAGGGTCTTCTTTAGATATCTGTATGTTGGACAAATGGTGACTTGACAATTGTAGCCTGTAATGATTTGAATTGGCAGTTGAACTATATTACAGACATTTGACCTTCAGTTGGTAGTGTTTATGGGTGTTGGTTTAGTGACATATCACAATATGCTAATAAAAGAACGTTTGTGGCCATGTTCTTAACATCTGAGAGATAGTGTCAACTCATGGCACTAGTTTGTTTTATTATTCTCAAAGGCAAGTGGCATATATTTTGATTTGGTCCTCTCTATAGCATAAATAGACAACTTTTTAAAGATCTTTGACTAGGAGTTCATTACTTTCTTTTGCATTTTTTCAGATCAATTAAAAATATTATTTGCCCATCTTGACTAGCAGTGTGAAGTGTTATTTAGCCAGAAATGCCCTAGTTCCTACTTATATGCAAGATGTCAATGTAATAATCAGTTTCAAGTCTGCCACCTTCCTCACTACTCTGCATGGGCATTATACTTATTGAAGTTATATAACTGAATAATGTGAGCATAGAAGAAACTGGATGTTTGGGTTAGATCACAAATAAAATAATCCATTAAAGCAAGAAGCAAATTGAATGTTCGGTAAGCAATATTTTGGTTGTTAGTGCTTAGAAATACCCCAGCTTGTTTGCTATCCAGCTTTAATCTGCACATATTGGCTTGCATATACATATTGGATAACTTCTACTCCGTAACATTTTTTAGAGGCTTTTACAGTTATATGTATGTGCGTCATAAGTTGGTTCCTTTAGGAATTTTGGGTCCACACTGTATGGATGTTACTCCTTGGGGGTCTTATCTTATGCTTTAGGAAAAAACTCAGTCAACAAGCACTAGTGGCATTTTTATTCAGAAGAGCAATCGTTAGGATTTTTATTCAGAAACATAGTGGAATACGCTAATGAAAGAAAGGTTGTGGCCATATTCTTAACATCTGGGAAATAGCATCAACTCATGGCAATAGTATGTTTATTATTCTTAAAGGCAAGCAGTGTATATTTTGATTTGTTTCTCACTATAGAATAAATAGACAATTGACAATGCTTCTTGAAGATCTTTGACTAGGAGTTTGTTTTGCATCTTTTCTGGTCAATTGTAATAGAAGTATTATTTGACCATCTTGACTAGCAGTGTGTAATGTTATTTAGCTAGATATGCCCTAGTTCCTATACTTATATACAAGATGCCATAATAAAAACATCGTATTGTGGAATGTAGGATTTGTTCCAAGTCTGCCACCTCCCTCACTACTCTACATGGGTATTACATATTATAGGTATATCCTAATAATATGGCCATAGAAGAAACTGGAAACTTCGCTATTCATAGGTTAAATCACAAATAAAAGATCAATTGAAGCAAAGAAAACAAATTGAATGTTTAGAAGAATACTATGGTTAATAATATTTTGGTTGTTAGTGCTTAGAAATACCAAGGGGAGCCTTGGCGCAGCGGTAAAGTGGCCTCCTTTTGACCAGGAAGTCACGGGTTCGAGTCGTGGAAACAGAAATCTTGCAAATTGCAAGGAAAGGCTGCGTACAAAGACCCCAAGGTGGGTCCGACCCTTCCCCGGACCCCGCACAAAGCGGGAGCTTCGTGCACTGGGCTGCCCTTTAGTGCTTAGAAATACGGTGAGCATTGTGTTGAGAACAGGACTAAGACCCAGCCAACCGAGGAATGTGTAGTTCTGACATCTGAAGGTCATTCTTTGTCTCCAAAAGGAGGAGTGAGTTCTGAACTTTTTGGAGAGATCTTTTCTCCATGCTTCCTAAGTAATCAGTAGCACACAAGATGCTCTTGGAATTTCCTCCTCCCATCCCTTCTTTTCTAAGCAAACCAAACATCTTTTATTATAAAGAAAACAAGAGGTTTTATATAAAAAAGCAGGAATATGTTGAAAAATATCGGTGTCTTGCAGTAATTCAATTTTAGTTTTTTAATTTAGTAACTAAAATTATTATTGCTAGCATGCCTTGTATGCTGTTAATTGGGAACATCCAGACCGGGCCTTAACTTTTCTGAGGTCCTTAGGCCTGAATCTGTTTCCTCTATCTAGACCATGTTTTGCTGTCCAATTCTTTTTGGCTGGTGGGCAATCCAGTTCTGCTGTTTCGTGGCCGCTACCTCTTCATTCATTCGCGCTAAGCAGGTAATGCTTTGTCGGGATAATGGCGTCACACCCTTCAGTAAAAGGAGATACTGGATTCTCCCCAGGTGACGGATGACAAGAGTGATCTTAAGTACTAGGGATGCTCTTAGCTCGTTTTTGCAGATCTTCTATGCTGCATGACTCCAAAACTTCGGTTGAGGTGTTGTTATCAATGGAGGCTCGGCACGAAAACAATGTTGAATTTTTGAGGCTGCAGCTATATGACAACGAGGCTATGGGTTTGTTTGTGGTGAGCAGTTTGATAGTACCTGCATAGTTGCATGACAAGCTTGGGTTTTTTTCCAGCTCTGCGACCACTGTTTTTAGCTGTCACCCTGGATTGGTGGGGATGCCATGTGACCCCATGAGGCAGACTCGAATAATAATTTTGTTTGTTTTGGGGGTTTATTAGTTCGGTGAAATTTCGTAGGAAGCTTCGGGTTATCATCCTCTTTTTTAGTTAGGTTGACCCTGCTAGAAGTTACAGATGTTTTTTTTACGTCTGAATTTATTGAACCCTTGCTATACATGGGCATTATATTTATTAAAAGTATATCAGTGAATAACATAACCATGAAGAAACTGGAAAATTTTGCTATTCCTAGATTAAATTACAAATGAAGTATAATCAATTAAAGCAAAATAAGAAAATTGGATGTTTAAAAGGCTACTATGGTAATCAATGTTTTGGAGGTTAATGCTTAGAAATACCCCCGCCTTCTTTGTTATCTAGCTCTAATCTGCACAGAAATACATGCATACTTATATATCAGATAACTTCTAGCATTTTTGGTGAGGCTTTTACAGTTATATGTATATTTTTCATAATTTTGTTTTTTTATTTGTATTTTGGGGTTTTTTACATTACAGAAACGTTCCGCACTGTATGCATGTTACTCTTTGGGGGTCTTGTCTTATGCTTTAGAAAAATCTCTGTCAACAAGCAGTAGCACCTGTGGCATTTCTATTTAGAAGAACAACCGAGTATTGTGGGGAGACTAGGACTAAGACCCAGTCAACTGAGCAATGTTTCTGGTATCTGAAGGTCATTCTTTGTTTCTAAATGGAGTGAGTTCTGACCTTTTTGGAGAGATCTGTTTGCTATGCAAGATGCTCTTGGAATTCCTACCAACTCCTTCAGTAAGCAATGGGGTTTATATAAAAACAGAAAGATGCTGAATAATACCAGCGTCTCGCCTGTTAAGTTATTCAGTCAGTATTACTCTTCTAATATAATTAAGAGTATTATTTCCAGCATGCCTCCTATGTTGTTAATTGGGAACATCCAGACTGGGTCTTGACTTTTTCATAGATCCTTCAGCCTGAATCTGTTTAGTCTGTCTAGGCCACGTTGTGCTGTCCAATTATTTTTGGCAGGTGGGCAATCTAGCCCTGCTATTTCGTGGCCGCTACCTCTTCTTTCATGCTAAGCAGGTAATGCTTTGTCGGGCTAATGGCATCACACGCTTCAGTACCTAACGGAAAGGAGATATTGGATTCTCCCCAGGTGACGGATGACAGCAGTGATCTTAGTACTAGGGTTACCGTTAGCTGGTTTGGTTCTGGTTGCAGATCTTCCATGCTGCATGACAACAAAAATTCAGGCCAACTGTTGTTATCAGTTGAGGCTTAGCACAGAAGCAACGTGGAATTCTTGAGGCTGCAGCTATATGACAACGAGGCTATGGGTTTGTTTGTGGTGAGCAGTTTGGTAGTACGTGCGTAGTTGCATGGCAGTCTTGGGTTTTCCAGCTTGTGACTACTGTTTCTAGTTGTCACCCAGGATTGGTGGGAATGCCATGTGAGCCATGAATCAGAGTCGTATAATAAAATTGTTTGTTTTTGGAGTTTATAAGTTTGGTGAAATTTCATGGGAAGCTTCTCTTTAGCATCTGGATGGCTAGATTGGTTGTCCCTGATTGTTTTAATGGCCACCCTGCTAGAAGTTACAGATCTTGTTTACAGTACATCTCAAATTATTGAACTCTTGCAAGCCTAGCCGTGCGTGATTTTTGGCAGTTAATTTGGTAGACGAGCCGCTGGTAAAAGATCTCTGCAGGGGTTATACTTGCCGAGTTGTGGTATCTCCGAATTTAGGTTCTCCATTTTCCAGGACTCAGAGCAGAAACATAATTTTACACCAAAGGTTCAGAAAACATCAATGTTAAATTTGCGATTTCAGTCATCAGACTGTTTTTCAAAACCGTCTTCATGCTGTTTCGCCATAATTGTGTATGCGGTTTTACTTGTGCGGCATAAGGACCTCTTTGAATTACAGGAAAAGTTGAAGAAGAAGAAATGTAGGAATAGGAATTTCCTTTGACAAGGAATGAAGCATATGAGAAATGGAGATTTTTTGGGGGGCACAAGTTGTGTGGTAATGACCTAATGTTAGCTCGAACCGAAAACGCGGAGTCCGGTCTCCGGAACTGTTCAGTTTAGATGGTTTTTGTCACGGCACAGATTAGAAACCGAACTCGCGAGCTGAAAAACCGAAAATCAAACATCGCGGGAAAATGTGATGCGACGATCTTGCGAAATTGAACCCATTTTGCTCCGATCGAGCTACATTCATCAATAATTTACATTAAACTAGCCAAAATACGTGGCAGTTCGAGCTACATTCGATAATTTGAGTACCTAAACTACTAGATTAGGCCCCGGATTGTCACCGGTGCAGTTCTTGCGGCATCGGTGGGTTATTCCGCGCCGGCGGCTCCTACGCGACGATGAGCGCGGCCACCTCGACCGTCGCCGCCTCCGCTGAGCTCCCGCAGGCTAGAGGCGACATGTCTGCGTCGTCGCCGTCGTTGCCATCACCGCGTGGGGGGTAGCGCCGGCAGCGGCGGGCTGCACGAGCCGGTGGGGGGCGCCTCGGCTTCTCCTTCTTCGCGCGCCTCCTCGCGCGCTGCCCGGTGCGCGAAAGCACGCGGCCACTTCCGTGCTGCCCGCTTCCACGCGCCGTCGGAGCGCGCCCGTCTCGCGCGGTCCGCCTCCGACCGTACACCCGGCGGACGCGGTGTTGGCTTCCCACCACCGATTTGGCCCCCTCCCCTACCTACGCTTCTTAAGCGTCCCATTGCGGACGGAGGGGTGGTGGTGGAAGCGGCGGAGCGGCGTCAATGGCAGCAGAATTTCTCGCCGGAGAGGAGGCAGGCGGCGGCGGAGGGAGTAGTAGCGGCGGAGGGGAGTAGGGTTTGAAAACCGAACTCCCCTCCGCAGCCCGTTTTAATACGGGGTGGCCGCCGAGTTTCTCAGGCCCTCGAACTCGTTTTACGGGCCAGGCTGCGAGTTCGGGCTTCGTTCTGGTCCACTTTCGACCTGAACTCGTATAGTCGCCGGACATTTTCGGTTTCAGCCTGTTTTACATGCTCTGTTAGAGTTGCTCTTGCATTTGTATCTTGATTTGGCCATGTCTTCAATTATTTCTGTGAATCAAACATCACGTTTCCGTAAAAATCATGTACGCTGACAATGCTCTGTTTTGCCTATGCAAATTTATTCTATTTGTGTTCTTTCTTTTTCCGATTCCTGAGTTTTTGGGGATAATCAAAGGGATGCGGCTAATTCCCGGTTGACCGGAAATTAGCTTAATTCCCAATTAACTTGGTTTTACGTGTAATTCACGTGCAACTAGAACAAATGATATGCAATTACACATCCATGTGTAATTCTCGTATGTATGAATCACGATGCAATCTAAGGATCGTTGAGTTGATCGGGGCTCTAACCTAGTTCCTGGCTAACCAGGAGTTAGCAATCTGGTAATCAAAGAGGCGTCCATAATTCGTCCTATGTTGTTGATTCACCTTACTTTCCTGCTTTGTGATTCATGCTGCTAGATATCATTCAGTCCGAGAGGAGAGATAAATTTTGACAAGAGCGAGGTTCTGGTGACAGGGGTCCCAGATGAGGAGAAGCGCAGGCTGGCTAACCTGCTTAACTGCAAACTGGGGACCTGCCCTTTACGGTACCTTGGTCTCCCGGTGAGCGGCGGTCCGCTTCGGGTGGCGGATTGGGGGTTCCTCCCGGAGAAGGTGGGACACCGGGTGGACCCGTGGCAAGGCCTTTTCTTGGCCTCTGCTGGGAGGCTAGAGCTCACCAACTCCTGCCTCTCGAGCCTGCCTATGTTCGCTATGGGCGTGTATTTGCTGCATGACTCGACCCATTATGCGATGGATAGGTCTAGGTCCCGATTCTTTTGGGAAGGAGTCGGGAACTCTAGGAAGTACCACATGGTAGATTGGGCAACCGTGTGCAAACCTAGAGAAGTGGGGGGTTTGGGGATCCTCAACACCAAACTCATGAACATTGCGCTCATGCTTCGGTGGATATGGAAGATCTACCAAGGGGAGGAGGGTCTATGGGCGGACCTCTTGCGCGCCAAGTATCTTGGGGAACATGACTTTTTCTCCAAGGAAGTGCCAGTTAGGGGGTCGCAATTCTGGAATGCCATCCAGAAAATCAAGTGGCACTTCAAGCTTGGGGCGAAACACTCGGTTCACAACGGGAAGTGGACCTACTTCGGAAGGACCGGTGGGTGGGGCCGGGGCCCCTGCGCGCCCGTTATCCTCGCTCGTTCGCTGCCGCACTCACCCGGATGTTACGGTGCATGCGACCGGGGTGCTAGGGGGATACCCGGTGAGTGGCGCATCCGGTTCGGGCGCCGGTTCGATCTTGCGGAATCCGTGGAGTGGGATAACCTTTGCCGGAAGTACAGGCCCTTCCGGTTGACGAGCAGAACGACGAGGTGTCATGGGCTCTCGACAACTCTGGGATCTTCTCGACTAGGTCCGTCTACCACGGCCCGATGCGAGTGCGACGGTCACCCATTTCAAGGAGGTCTGGCGGACTAGGGTGCCTCCTAAGATCAAGATCTTTCTGTGGCAGTTGATCCGAGGGAAGCTCCCGTCTTGCGAGCAAGTGGCCAAGAGGATGGGACCATCCAACGGCCATTGTGCTCTTTGTGGAGAGATTGAGGACTGTAACCACATCTTCTTCACCTGCCACATGGCGAGTTTCATGTGGGCTGGGGTTAGGGAACTCCTTCATTGCGATTGGAACCCGGCGGGGGCCGGGGACTTCATCGCACTTGCGCGAGGTTTGGCAGGCCCCCTTCGTAGATTAGTTTGGTTCACCTTTGCGACCCTTACTTGGTCGCTTTGGAATATTAGGAATAAACTAACTATTGAAGGGAAGTTGATTGGTAACCCGAGCGATGCGTTCTATCATATGCTTATTCACATGCGGTCATGGAGGGCTCTGGTCAGACGGAGGGACAGGGCGCTGCTGGACGTGGCGCGGGACGAGCTCAGGAGGCTACATGCGAGGGCTAGGGCGGCGGTTTAGTCTTATCATTCGACCCGCTTCAGGGCGTTGTATCGATACCTTATGCTAGGACCTTCGCGTGTGGTGTTTGCCAGGGGGCGATGTGCTCCGCTTCTCGGACCGGGTCGTGTTGTTTGGTTCTCGGACTTGTATCGTAACTATGTATGGTGTTGTTAGCTTTATCTATAAAGCTGGGCCAAGTGGCCTTCTATTTAAAACATATTGAAACGCAACGAAATAGAGTGTAAACGAACTCATTTCTCCTCTCGGACTCGCATGTGATAGACGTACCCCTGTGACGTGGACGTTGACTTGGAGTACAGCCCGCGGACATTACGCTGTTACTTGGGTTTGAGCTCTTCGCACTAGGGAGTACTACTACGCGTCTACGCGGTTCACATCTTAATTAAGCAAAGCCATGTTCGCCGTTGACGAGCAGGGAAACGGGAACCAAGCAACGCGTGGCTGCGGCTATAGTTTTATCCGAGTAGCTGGTTAAGATAATCAGAGAGAGAACGTGTCATGTGAGGAGCAAGATAATTAAACTGGTAGAGGCCGGAACAGGTAAAACAAATCGTCTTGTGACGTTGTAGCACGCGATCTTCAGGTCCACCTCATGTCACGAGCGTGCTTGCCTTCGCCGGGAAAAGCTCAAGAGACCGATCAAGGAAAGCACAAGCAAATTTCGGACTAGACTCTTTTCACGGTCGGCTGTCAGTGCTCGGTACATGGACTCGAAGTCGAAGCATACTGTGGGACTGTGGTAAACCGTGTTGGGAAACCATGGACTGTGAGTGTGAGTGAACCCGCTGGAAGAAGATGCGGCGGCAGGCGATGAGGCGACATAGGAAACGGACCCCACGTTACAGAGACGCTACGCGCATTCCTTGGCGTCCTACCAGCCGTCCATCCGGCGCCGCATTACGTGGTGGCGCGCGCGGGTCCCATCCTGGCGGCTGGGCCCCACACGCCACGGCCGCAATCATCGACCTGCTGCTGCTCCAGCTTATGTTTAGCTTTTCCGGCCAACTGCCAAGCAAGACGCAGGTAACAAACGCGTTCGCTTCTCTTCACTCCCGTCGTGTTCTCGCCTCACGACACAAGCTGAAGCAAAGCACCATCCCAGGCAGCTCCCCTATATATGAAGCATTCTCCCTGCCCCACTCATCTCATCACCAGCTCCATTAACCGAACAAACCTTTCCTTAGCAAAAGCGAAAGAGCAGAGCAGCAAGAAATCAGTCGAGCACCTACGACGTCGCAGCCTTCGCGGCCGTGTTGCTCGCTCCGTTCCGGCGGGCAGTGCCACTACATGACTACAATGGCGACGCCTAAGGCGTTGAGGAAGGCGTCGATCGGCAGGAAGGCGTGGCGGCTGCTGCGCCTCGCGGTGCTCTGGGCGCGGAAGGGGAGCGCCGCGCACAGCCTCCGCCTGCTCAAGACCCTGCGCCACGGGCGGCGCAAGGACCAGCTCCGGTACGGCGAGCGCGAGTTCTCCATCGACGAGACGCCCGCGTTCCGGTTCCGCACCCCGTCCGCGCGCGTGCTCCGCTTCATCCCCTGCATCGCCCCCGCATTCCCGGACACCCCCTGCGTCTACGGCGAGGACCGGTACTTCTTCTGCGACGACGCCCGGGACAGGGACGGCGGCGAGGGCTGCGTCGGAGACTACTACGACGACGATGGCGAGCCGAGCGAGTGCGGCGTCCAGGATGAGCAGCTGCTCGAGCGGGCGATGATGGAGGCCAGCTGCGGGGACGTGGAGGCGGCGGAGGGCGGCGAGGACGCCGGGGTGGACGTGAAGGCGGACGAGTTCATCGCCAAGTTCTACAAGCAGATGAAGCTGCAGCGACAGATCTCCTGGCTGCAGTACAACGAGATGATGCACAGGAGTGTCTGCTAGCTAGATGATGCGCGCTAGTTATATTTTCAGTTTTGGTTCAGCTTCAACAGTACATACATAGTTTATACTTCCGCAGCATTGTGCACGGATACATGCGTTCATTACTCCTGATTCCTGAATTCGTGTTGGATTTGGTGGCTGCTACTGGGGTCTCGCTTGTGAATCCGATTTTCTATCGAGAAACGGCGTGCCCTTCTACTGGGCTTCCTTGATCTACTTTTTATTTCCTTTTTGATCTTTAAAGCATCTTCAGCAGATGATGTAAAATTTACATCATATAATGCATTATTCTGTTTTAAGCCTTTTCAGGTTTCTACATCACGTGTTTTTGCTCTCAAAACTCAAATGATGTAAAATACATCACCTCTTCTTTGAAAGTGGTCTAGTACAAAACTTTAAATACTAATTCAAAATTTGATATATTTGAACTGAAATTGCAAACAATACTCCAAATTACTTCTAAATTTATTCAAATTACTCCTAATTTATCCATCCGATCGAAACAGGGACGACCACGTTTGAATTGGATGGATCCATCGGGTAGATACATGATTTTTCTGCTTTGAATATGTCTAGACCTTGTTTATCAACTTGAATGCTTACTATATGACATAAGAATGCTATGTGTTTTGGTTCTTCATTCTTTTGATTTTTTTTTTAAAACTTTTGTGCCCATTTGAATCTTGGTCGAATCCTAGATTTGACCAATATTTAAACAAGTTTAAAACATGACAATGAAAAGGTAATTAAGTCTGGATCCTTCTTAATTAGTCACTCTAAAATGAAGCTTTTGGGAGGTTTTTGAAATTTCGATGTTTGAAACCCAAAACCACTTCTCTTCATGCTTGACTTCATAAGACAGAGTTTAGAGTTATGGGTAGATACATTATTTGTCTGGTTTCAATATGTCTAGACCTTGTTTATGAACTTCAATGCTTACTATATGACATAAGAAAACTATGTGCTTTGCTTTTACATTTTTTGAACTTTTTTTAATTTTATGCCCATTTGAATCTTGGTCAAATCCTAGGTTTGACCAAGATTTAAACAAGTTTAAAACATGAAAATGAAAAGGTAAGCCTGGATCCTTCTTAGTAACTCTAAAACGAAGCTTTTGCGAGGTTTTTGAAATTTCCATTTTGAAACTCAAAACCACTTCTCTTCGTGCTTGACTTCGTAAGATAGAGTTTAATTAGGTTTAGGGGTAGATACATGATTTTACTAAGAATTTTTATGCCCATTTGAATCTTGGTCAAATCCTAAGTTTGACCAAGATTTGAACAAGTTTAAAACATGAAAATAAAAAGGTAAGCCTGGATCCTTCTTAGTCAGTCTAAAATGAAGCTTTTGGAAGGTTCTTGAAATTTCCATGTTTGAAACCAAAACCACTTCTCTTCATGCTTGACTTCATAAGACATAGTTTAGGCTTAGGGGGTAGATACATGATTTGTCAAGTTTGAATCTGTCTAGATCTTGTTTATCAACTTGAATGCTTACTATATGACATAAGAAGACAATGTGCTTTCGTTTTTCATTTTTTTATTTTTTTATTTTATATCTATTTGAATCTTGGTCAAATCCTAGGTTTGACCAGGATTTTAACAAGTTTAAAACATGAAATTAAAAGGTAAGTCTGGATCCTTCTTCGCCACTCTAAAATGAAGCTTTTGGGAGGTTCTTGAAATTTCCATGTTTGAAACCCAAAACCACTTCTCTTCACGCTTGACTTCATAAGACAGAGTTTAGGGTTAGGGGTAGATACATGATTTTTCTGGTTTGAATATGTCTAGACCTTATTTATCAAATTGAATGCTTACTATATGACATAACAAGGCTATGTGCTTTGGTTTTTCATTCTTTTGATTTTTTTTTCTGAATTTTTATGCCCATTTGAATCTTGGTCAAATACTAAGTTTGACCAAGATTTAAACAAGTTTAAAACATGAAAATGAAAAGGTAAGCCTCGATCCTTCTTAGTCGCTCTAAAATGAAGCTTTTGGGAGGTTTCTTAAATTTCCATGTTTGAAACCCAAAACCAATTCTCTTCATGCTTGACTTCATAAGACGAAGTTTATGGTCGCTAGGGGGTAGATACATGATTTGTGTGGTTTGAATATATCTAGACCTTGTTTATCAACTTGAATGCTTACTATGACATAAGAAGACTATGTGCTTTGGTTTTTCATTTTTCTGATTTTTTTTTAAAATTTTATGCCCATTTGAATCTTGGTCATAGGTTTGACCAGGATTTAAACAAGTTTAAAACATGAAAATAAAAAGGTAAGTCTGGATCCTTGATGCGCGTGGTTGACGTATTGTCTTTTCGTTCGACACGCGTCCGTTGGGAACCCCAAGAGGAAGGTGTGATGCGCACAGCGGCAAGTTTCCCTCAGTAAGAAACCAAGGTTTAATCGGACCGATAGGAGTCAAGAAGCACGTTGAAGGTTGATGGCGGCGAGATGTAGTGCGGCGCAACACCGAGGATTCCGGCGCCAACGTGGAACCTGCACAACACAACCAAAGTACTTTGCCCCAACGAAACGGTGAGGTTGTCAATCTCACCGGCTTGCTGTAACAAAGGATTAACCGTATTGTGTGGAAGATGATTGTTTGCGAGAGAAAACGATAAAACAAGTATTGCGGTAGATTGTATTTCAGTAAAGAGAATTGGACCGGGGTCCACAGTTCACTAGAGGTGTCTCTCCCATAAGACGAACAGCATGTTGGGTGAACAAATTACGGTTGGGCAATTGACAAATAAAGAGAGCATGACAATGCACATACATATCATGATGAGTATAGTGAGATTTAATTGGGCATTACGACAAAGTACATAGACCGCCATCCAACCGCATCTATGCCTAAAAGTCCACCTTCGGGTTATCATCCGAACCCCCTCCGGTATTAAGTTGCAAGCAACGAGACAATTGCATTAAGTATGGTGCGTAATGTAATCAACAACTACATCCTTAGACATAGCATCAATGTTTTATCCCTAGTGGCAACGAGCACAACACAACCTTAGAACTTTCGTCACTTGTCCCGGTGTCAATGCGGGCATGAACCCACTATCGAGCATAAGTACTCCCTCTTGGAGTTACAAGCATCTACTTGGCCAGAGCATCTACTAGTAACGGAGAGCATGCAAGATCATAAACAACACATAAGCATAACTTTGATAATCAACATAACAAGTATTCTCTATTCATCGGATCCCAACAAACGCAACATTACTTCTATAAATGTTCAAAGACTACCCTCTCAACCAGGGGGTCTGAAGGGGCAAACCAATCTGGTTCGTCCAATCCCGTCCGCACAGTAAGTTCACAGCCCCACTTTTCACAGCAGCCGTTGGATGCGGTGATTCCTTTTACACATGTGGCTTCTCCGAATGGATCAATGACAGGTAGGACCGAGCTCTTGAGGGGCCGGCGGGCAGAGACAGAGACGCTGCTCGTTTTGGGTCGCTTTCCTTCACGCCCCCACGGGAAGCAGTAAAACCTAGATCGCGCGAGGCACCCAATCAGTCGCCTCTCCTGCCCAATCCCCCGCACGAGCTCTCTCCTCCCGAGGTAAGGCCCTCCCGGCTTCTCCCTCCCCCGTCTCTGCTCTCTCTCTCCCCCATCTTACCTCCTACTCTGTCTCTAAGCACCGGTAGCGACGACGCAGAGGTGGCACACAATGGGGTTTTGGCACGAACAAACTGCTATTTGGGGTCAAATCCGTGTGTGGATTCGTCGGACTATGAGGAATTGCAGAACGTGGGGTTGCTTTTTTTGTAGTTCTTGATGGGTTCCATAGAGTACGTACTTACAGAGACCACAATGTTCTGGAATGGTTTAATGAATAGATTCGGTACTAATCTAGGATGAACATATGTGGCTTTTACTTCTAAAATATCTGTTAAATTTTTGTGTGACTAAAGTGCATTTGGATTCTCCAGTCTCCTGGATTTGCAGGGTCCTATATTCTAGATGCTCAAGATGGAATAATTTTTTCTGCCAATTTATTTAACATCCAGAAGGAGGCCCTTCATTCTGCAGAAGTATCCCGTGAGGAAGATCTGTTGAAGTACTCTTATGATCTTATCTTGTTGGTATGCAGCTTGTTGTGGTGGATTAAATATATTGCTTCAACCCAATTTGCAAAGCTGGATTTCTGTTAGGAGGGGCATCTACAGTGTTTCCTTAACATCAGGTAGGTCATGTCACAATTGTTACCTATTCATATGACTTCTTCCTGTAGGAGTAGGATGCAATTGAGCAAGCATACATCTCTAAGACGCTTCATTGTTATTTTTGTAGCTAGGGGAAGAGACCATGGGAAGCAAGGGGAAAGTTTGGAAGTTGGTAAGTCATTTACCATAGCTCTCAACCATGGCCTGGTAATAGTCTTCTTGTTATCTTTTTATTTTCCAATGAAAACCTGTGGGGGATGATAATAGTGGGAAATTCTAAGTGTGTTTTGTTTACAGGCATTGACATGCATATCTTATTTAAACCTTGAGGCTCTAAAGTCATAATATGCATATCTTATTTAAACCTTGAGGCTCTAAAGCCCTACATTCCAAATTTCAACACATGAATTGTCTAGGAAGATTTCGAACTAAGCAGAAATCAAATAATATTTTGATGTATCTCCTTTCATCTAAATAAAGAACATGACATTTCCTTTCTAGCAAATTAAATTGTATCTTTGCTTTTCTGTAATTTGTTCAGCCTTTGACTTTTGGTGTTTCTGTGAAGATTTTCAAGTATCACTTCCAAATTTCAGATCATGAATTGGCTAGGAGGATTTCCAGCTATGCATAACTCAAACAATATTTGTATTATCTCTTTTTGTGGCATTTTCTTCCCAGAAAATAAAATTGCATCTTTACGGTTATTCTGAAAAATAGTTTTCTCCATCTATGTGGGAATATCTTCGATCATGTAGTATTACTTACATTTTGTGTTCTCTCTGTTCACCACAGCTATCACTTTGCAACCTCCCTCTCTATTCTGAGATTAGATGGCCCTCTTCCAGACTGTTTTTTTTTCCTCAAAAGGATTAATTCTTTTCTTTGGTTTGTTCCATTTCTTTCTCTGATTTAGTTTTGTACTAAATGGCTAGGCACATTTGAAAGGATAAGAGAATATCGAGAATCAGACATAAGAGATTGGTCAAGAAGAAGAAACAGAACAAGGTGTTTTCTGTCTTTTTGAACAATCGAGCTTGTGCCTGCCTTTTGATGTTAATATTTGTGCCAAATTTTTGAACCCGCTGCATCGTAAAGAACTACTTTGAAGAAAATATGTAATTGGCTACTTGGTTCTTTGCCTGCGGTTGTTGCTTATGCGCCCTGCTCCGCCCACCACGGAGCCCCTCACGCAGGGATATGGCTCATTTGTTTTCTCAAGACAAGAAAAGTGCTTTAGTTATTTTACATCTATTTTAATTGTTGGTGCAAATGGGGTGCCATTTGATGTCTGTTGTCAATGGAGATTGACCATGATGATGGCGGCATATGAATGAAGATGACAATGCTTTGGATGATGCTAATAAGTACAATGATATGGAGGTGGGCCAAATTCCTCCCATGAGCAAGCAGCATCTCTGATACTGGTTAAAGTGAGCTTCTCTGTCGTGATTATTTCTTCTTCTGATGTGTTCTTCTCATTCAGTATCTTCGTCCCCATGTAGATCCACTCCGGTTTTCAACTCATGCCTCCCCTACTAACCATGCTATTTTTGGGTGCTCTACTTACTGCTTATTCTCTACTCTTTGCCTCCGAGATAAGGAGATTGCGGTAGCTATAACTGAAGAGCTACAGGGCTACTCAAAAACTTGAGTAGGCCATTGGTTTGAAGGTACTTTCTGCGCTTTCTTCTATCATGCCGTCCAAGAATTTTCTTATAACAGGCTAATACATACAGTCCTATGCATGCTTTCTTTCTATTGTGTTCTTCTGAAAATGTTTGATTGGATACATCACTCATGCGTATTACATCTATAACTCGAACGAATGAAAAAGAGGTAAGGTCAATAGAATTGTAGCTCGCAGTGTAGTACCTTGCTTGAGATTATAAGGTTCGTTTAATTGTTTGTCCTCTGTTTTGTAGGACAACAATACATATCAGTAAACCAAAATAATATCTATGATCTAATTGTGAGCCGCTCCATTAGTTCATGCCTTTCAGGTGGATGCAATATTTACACTGACTCTATTGTTTGCCTCATGTGTATTTTCTTGATGTGAAATGGATAAATTAATTAATTGGGCACTGTACTGTCAGTATATAGTTGCATTATAAATTTCATCTAACTAAATGATTCCTACTACATATGCATTGTTTGTTGCTGAAAAATATCTAATTCAACAAACAGTAATTATGGAAGTAGCATCGTGCCATTGTCAGTCACAAGGTGGTAGGGGCTTTCCTCTAATTTTGTTTTTAAGGTGAGAAGAAGCTAGAGAAGAATCACAGCGGTTTGATGTCTTTCTGATGGTGTTTCCCGCAGGTCGCTTGTGTTACTACTCCTTTCATAAATCAATGCCAGTTAGTCTTTTTGCACAATTTACCTTTTGATTTCTAATGTCATGCATTTGCATGCATTTCCTTTTCCAATATATACACATGGATTTAAGAAGCATGGCATTTGCAGGATAATTAAGCTTCTTAAATTTTGGATTACTTTGCTGGCTATATGCGAAAATTAATGTGTTTGTATTTGACATGTACTCTGGTTTGAATTCGATTTATTTATAGACACATGTCATCCGATCTTGCAGTGAGGTGGTGGTGGTGTCCCTGATGAGGTTCGTCGCCTGCATCTTCTTTTCCGTAAGCCATCTTGCCAAATTGGGTTTCAGAGTTCCGCCATGAAAGGTTTCGTTCTTTTCTATGGTCACCGCATATCATGCGGAAGTTCATGAAGCGACTGCGTGAGATGAGGTTGAGGCCCTCTTGCTCTTGTTTTAGTTTTCTCTTTCCATATAGGTATCTCATGCGAGATTGGGGAGTGTTTTGTGTGCCGCTAGCGGGACGCACATGAATGCGGACGTTGTCCACGTGACTGAATTCTTATCCCAAAATTTGGCTGGAAACACTACTAGGAATGGGGCTATAGGTGGACGGCTTATTTGTGGCGCACCAAACTTTTGGTGTGCTATTGCGCATCAAAAAAAAGGGTCATCGAAATTTCCAACTGGAGTTGTTGAACCAGTAAAATTTCTGCTCTGGATATGTAGAGATGTTATTGAAAGATCTTTCTTTACCACGTCCTCTCTTTATAATCTGCAAGATCTTGATACATGCAGGGTGAAGATATAAACATTGGAGTTGTAAGAGAAGTAAAAGAAGAGACAGGGGTATGTATTAGCTTATGGAGAATTACTTTATGCTCAATAAGCTGATGCTGACAAAATGCTGCTATAGCTACTAATACTACTTCTCTTTTCCTTCCTTGGTCATGTATCAGATTGATACAGAATTCATTGAAGTACTTGCCTTCAGGTAACAACGTCCTTGTGTTTTATCGCTCCATGTCTTAAAGATCCGTAGTACAATCAGGAAACCTATAAAAGTCAGTCTCATATTAACTTATGTTATGTGACACCTAGCTAGCTCGCTCCGTTGGATCATTTGACCATTATGTTAACTATATTCCAAATTTCACCAGCCTTCTCAGAGGCGTACCCACATTTAGCAATGGTGGTGCACATCAGCACATGAGACCGGGTCAATAATCATTTTCTTTGGCTTGTTCCCTATATATACAGTGTGCGACACCCCCGTTTTAACTCAAATTTCTGGTTGAGGTAGATGAGGCCATCGGTGCCATTGTATTCTGGGTCTGCCCCTTAACCTTCGGTACCGTACTATATACGTGAGAGTTTTAAATGGTAAAGCAAATTTCTAGAGTCTGTAATTTGCGTTGTTCTGGTAAACGATGCAATGTATCTTGCATAAAATTGTATTTTTAGTTTTTTTTACTGAGATATGCTTGATTAATTCCATAGCCCCTGTTATCGAGAAGAATCTAGATGATTGTGCTATATCAGAGTAAATGGTCAAATGGAAATTAAATAGTGAAACTTTATTTTGTTGCAATCTAGGAGTATATCAATTACTGTAGCTTTTTGAAGTCTGAACTAATTGTTGTTTCTGTCATGTGGGTATGTACCTATCAATGTGCAGGCAGAGCCACAAAGCTTATTTTGAAAAATCGGATTTATTTTTTGTGTGTATCTTACGGCCACTTTCCTTTGACATTACTAAGCAAGAATCCGAAATTGAGGATGCTCAGGTACTTACTAGCATTTCAGCATCAATTTGTTTAATTCGTCTCAGAGAAGGGGACATTTTAAAATATTATGTATATATCTTAACTACTGGTGTATGAATATTCTGTTGACACTCCACCTCTCGAATACAGTGGATACCAGTGGAGGAATTTGCAGCACAACCATTTGTACAGAAACATGAGCTCGTGAAGTACATTCTTGAAGTTGGTCTGGCTAAGTCGGACAAGGAATATGCTGGATTTTCGCCAATTAGCATAAAATCCGCATTCACGGACAAACAGTCCTTCTTTTACATGAACAGGAGGGACCTGGACAAAGCATCGGGGTCCGCCAATGCACAACAAAAAAGCGGGTTGTGAAAGGGTACTCAATTACTTCATTGGTCAGTTGGTAGTTTGTACACCTGATTTTGACAGCATGCTGCCTGCTTCCACCATGTGTGATTAAGAGATGTAGCTTAGCAGAAATACAGCTGAAGTTGGTGTACTTATCTTATCAATTGTATCGATAAGCTTACAAATAATGAGAATGTTGGTAGGACTGGAACCTGGCATTTTCTGTTCAATTCAAGCTGTTTTCTCTTACTCGGTAGCCTTTGTTAAGTAGATATATTTGTTACATCATCTAACTTGAACTGTAAGGGCTCATTCAAAGGAACTCCGTAGGAACTTGGAGGATTTTGTTGTTTGATTTGTAGGGCTATAATAGGTAGAAATTCCTAAGGTTTGCATTCCAATATAACCTCTTGGTACAACTCCTTTGCTTTTCGCTTGATATCAAATGATCTTTGATGCAAATTCTTTGGTTCTGTTATAGCAAAAGGACATAATACCATTCCTGCAGTTTTCATAGTTGTATGTTTTGAAAAGCCAGCGAATCAAAGAGGTCCTAAACGAGATATCCTGGCACTACCAACGACTCATTAAACCTATGTGTTGAATTGCATGATATGCTTAGCACGAGGTTTTCAAGTTTTCAGTTTTTTGCATTGTATCCTCGCTTTATACAAGTGAAGTTTTTTCTTAGCTTATTTGGAAAATATGTATACATTGATTCTTAAAAGCTTAAGTGAAGATATGTCCTAACCAAATATGTAACTTCAGGTTTGAATTCCTAATTTGGTGCAAATAACTAAAATGAATGGATATTATTCCTAATGGGTCCAGCCTCCTCGCCTGTCCCAAATCTTCTGCCCAGTGGCTCACCTCGTCTGCGCCGGCATCCACGACCCTAGCCGCCGACCATGAGCTTGTATGGATATAACTGGTTAGGAATTCTTCATCTTTGAGGTCCTACTGGTTTTCGCCAAGGCCACGTTGCAGAATCATTGTCTCGTGCCAATGTCCATTTTGTTGGTGAGGCTGGCCAGTTCAGATGTTATCAGGATACATAAATGGCCCGAAACAATTTGAAATGAGAGGTTTGTGATTGAGCACACACTTTTTGAGTTACCTCAATGTTGGTTAATTGGTCGGCAAGATATGGCGTTTATTGCTTCAGGTCCAATTAAAATTCTTCAGGTCCAACTAAAATGTTTATTGCTGCCAGTGGTCTCCTTATTTTCTGTGAGAGATACATGATTCTTGGGAGAATGACTCATATTTATGACTGCCAGTGATCTCCTTATTTCAGAGAATGTGCAGAAAGCTTCCGGCCGTCCCTATATATTTCTAGCAGAGAATATATGGAAGTCCCCTGTATACCTGTCAGAAGGCCTTCAGATGGATCATCTATCATGTGAGTACCAAATTGCTTCACTAAATATGCATGATCGCTTGCCCTTCCATTTATTGTTTTACTACTACATGATTTTGTAGAGTATTAGCTGAAGGAATGAGATGAAACTCTGGCAGAGCAATTAAAGAAACGGATTTCAGCTTCCTAATGGATGGCATTTGGCTTATGAAGTAAAAAAGATATCCCGCTGGCAGGGCAATATTTTGGTTGGCCTCATTCTCTTCTTTCCTCAAGGCTATAAGGTAACAACACATGTTGCTGTGTTTTTGCAGTATATTTAATATCGGTCTTGAACCAACATCTTCTAATTGTATGTCACCAGACACTTTTCACAAGGTTCTAAATAAGTGAAAAACAGGCATCTACCCCCCCCCCCCCCACGTACCCCTAATGTTCTTCCAGCTCAAAGTTTTGAAGTTGCTATGAGTTTATCTTTCAAACTGAATTCTACATTCAGAAAAAAATTCTGTGTTTTGATATTGCTTACCAATGATAGATCCGTACTCGTAAATAATGCTACTTATGTACTTGATTTCTTCGATTTCAATTTGATTTGCTTGCCCTTCTTCAGTTACGAACATACAATAGCGTATGAATGCATATCTAACTGATAAACTGCCATCCAATATGCAATATTTTACCATGATAATTATCGTAGATAGCAATCGTGTATGTTTAATACCATGAGTCGGTGCTTCTCATTCTAATATATTTATTATATATGGACAAGTGATGTGATGTAGCGTAAAGGAATGATCCGTGGATGACTATATGGCTTGCAAGAGACCGAGGTGCCCACTTTTTCTTTTGTTCATCCTTTCTAAATTTGGTTTCCTTGGTAAATAAGAAAAATCAAGGACCTATGGTCACCATGACGACATGCCTATTTTAGTGCCTGCTTAATTAGCGTTTTCTTCTACTAGAGCATTTCACACTTGTTTTAAAACAAGTACATAAAATCTAAGGATGAATAGTTATGGATCATTTTCTTAGTAATGATGGAATTTACTTGCTTTAATTGGACTCCGATGTCAACGGAGCGGCGCTGCAAGTACATACCATCTGGAGTCCGGCTCACGAGGCCTAGCCTCTCGCATCTCTTGATTTCCAATTTCATTGTTCCATTAAGAGAACACGCCAAAATATTTGTTCTGCTAAACTACGAGTCCATAGCTAATTGTTCTTTTTGCGATCTGAAATATGTATTGGTCCGTTGATATTAAACTTGACAATAGTCAATAGGTAATGTCGACTTAAGGAAAAAAGTTCCATACTTCGAATTTATTGATTACCATCTTTTACCTTTTACTATTATTAAATAATTTGTTACTTCTATTTTGTAGATTGTCACACCATGAGAGTATGCAAAGGTCCTCCATTCTGATGAGAAATTTGACATTGCAAGAGCCAACGATATCTGAATTTGAGTGTTCTAATATTGCACAAGAATAAGTCTCAAAGAATGAAGTTGGTTATAGTACGTGTACAATTGAAGACTAGATAAGCCTAAATAACAAAATGGCAATTTGAGTTTATCTCGGAAAGGCAAGTTTTGGAATTACACTAACATACAGGAAATAACATTAATGTGTTAGCTTCTGGATAAGCTAATTTTCTATATTCGCTGTATTCTCAATACAAAGACGTTGACAACCAATAATGCTTAGTTCAAATTTTCGTCTGTTTATACTTCCTTTAAACTAAAGTGTGAAGGTGCTATTTTTGTGCAATGCATTTGTGTGTCCACTTCAGCTACGCATAAACCTGAAGCAGTGTGTTATGAGTAATCTGACGTTGACACTTCTTTGTGGGGTATTCTGAAGTAGTGTGTTATGAGTAATCCGATGGTAGACCTTCGCTTGCTTGCACAAATAAGTAGATAAATTCAATGTATATACTTGGTCTTATTGTTCCGTTACGACTGTTATTTCATTGTGCTCCTCTCTTTTTGTGCATATGTTCCCTTTTGCATTTATAATATATGCTCGTCTTCTATTGTTAAAGCTTGGCCGGTGAACTTGTCGATCGCCGGTAATAATATGTCATGAATGTTGAAGAAAAGCCATGTGGCGAATACATTTACAATAAACTCTTAAACTTAGCTGACTATAAGTAGAAAATAAATTGAATTCTATACTTTAGTCCCGAGCCTCCCGGCTACAAAGAAGGAAAATAACATAGTATAAAAATGGAGCAGCTGTTTATATATTTGGAATTTATTGTCCAATTCCGACTCCATGTCCGATTGCTAATGTTTATTTGTCATTCCTTTTTCAGTAGAGAAATTTCTTCATAGCAACGACCACTAGCAGGTGACCAGCCGAGGGATAATGGTAGAAGGTAGTTAACGAAGTTGAATGATTCGTTTTTCCAAGTAGAAGCACCAATGATAGAAAAATTGTTTGGTGTACAACAGGCATACATGTTTGTATTATGGTTCAATTCTTTAATTACTTCATTGTAGGCATTTGAATTTTGGGACATTATAGGCTCATACTCCTATCCATTTTGCTTTGTTCACAAAGACATGCAATGATATTTGATTATGTCATTGTTTCATGACTTCATGTGTGTTAAATTGGGTATTTAGAAACCGTGGTCTTACATTTATGATCATATTTGATTCTCTTAATTACTCGCAGGATACAAATGCTTATAAGTAACCAATGGAGACTTGTGTTGCCTCAAAAGAATGGGCATGGATGGGAAACTGCTTTCGGTCAATGGAGAACATGTGTTGCCTCAAAACGGAGCTCAAGGATGGGGATATAGTTGAGTTTGGAGTTGCAGTTTTCTCAAAATATTACTTGATATTTTAGGGGGCTTGCTCAAGAAGTTGTACCAATTATTTGGAGATGCAAGAGACCGAACATCCGTATATATAGAGTGATGAAGGGAAAAATCCTCAAATGTGGTCTATTTGTGGAAAATAACCAAAGAAGGAAGGATATGTTATTTCAGAAAAGTGAACTATTTAATTCTGTGCATATACGACCAGATGTATTTCTCCATCACAGTACTAACTGAAAGTTCTCTTGGTAGTGACCGTCTGCTCAGGAAGCACATGGTTAGCAGCTTATATAGCTATTTTGCCATTTGCTGGTACCGTAACGGGTTTTCTGGAAAATTAAGAGGGATAAGGAATATACGTAATAGCAAGTAAAGACATGAGAAATCATCAAAGATATAGATTTAAGCACGGAAACGAATTAATTGTTAAAATAGCTTTTTATATGTTGGTGTCCATTAGAATATTATTAGTACGCTTATTTTATTTTGATTTAGGCATTTTTCTGTACTGATTGTGTCATTTGCGCGATAGCGCAACGGGTCATCTAGTATAGAATTACAGATAGATGATCTTGATCATGTTAGGCAGCTCACAAGATCCGACAATGATAGCACAATGGGGAGAAGACAACCATCTAGCTACTGCTATGGACCCATAGTCCAGGGGTAGACTACTCACACATCACACCGGAGGCGACCATGGCGGCGTAGAGTCCTCCGGGGGATGATTCCCCTCTCCGGCGAGGTGCCGGAGGCGATCTCTCGGATCCCCGAGATGGGATCGGCGGCGACGGCGTCTCGGAAGGTTTTCCGTATCGTGGCTCTCGATCATCGGGGGTTTCGTCACGGAGGCTTTAAGTAGGCGGAAGGGCAAGTCAAGAGGCGGCACGGGGGCCCACACCATAGGCCGGCGCGGCCGGGGTGGGGCCGCGCCGCCCTAGGGTTTGGCCACCCCGTGGCCCCTCTTCGTCTCGTCTTCGGACTTCCGGAAGCTTCGTGGAAAAATAGGCCCCGGGCTTTGATTTCGTCCAATTCCGAGAATATTTCCTTACTAGGATTTCTGAAACCAAAAACAGCATAGAAACGAAGAATCGGCACTTCGGCATCTTGTTAATAGGTTAGTTCCGTAAAATGCACGAATATGACATAAAGTGTGCATAAAACATGTAGATAACATCAATAATGTGGCATGGAACATAAGAAATTATCGATACGTCGGAGACGTATCGCATCCCCAAGCTTAGTTCTCGCTCGTCCCGAGCAGTGTAAAACGATAACACGTATAATTTCCGGAGTGACATGCCATCATAATCTTGATCATACTATTTGTAAAGCATATGTAGTGAATGCAGCGATCAAAACAATGTGTATGACATGAGTAAACAAGTGAATCATAAAGCAAAGACTTTTCATGAATAGCACTTCAAGACAAGCATCAATAAGTCTTGCATAAGAGTTAACTCATAAAGCAATAATTCAAAGTAAAGGTATTGAAGCAACACAAAAGAAGATTAAGTTTCAGCGGTCGCTTTCAACTTGTAACATGTATATCTCATGGATATTGTCAACATAGAGTAATATAATAAGTGCAATAAGCAAGTATGTAGGAATCAATGCACAGCTTCACACAAGTGTTTGCTTCTTGAGGTGGATAGAAATAGGTGAACTGACTCAACATTGAAAGTAAAAGAATGGTCCTCATAGAGGAAAAGCATCGATTGCTATATTTGTGCTAGAGCTTTGATTTTGAAAACATGAAACAATTTTGTCAACGGTAGTAATAAAGCATATGCATCATGTAAATTATATCTTATAAGTTGCAAGCCTCATGCATAGTGTACCAATAGTGCCCGCACCTTGTCCTAATTAGCTTGGACTACCCGGATTATCACCGCAATACATATGCTTTAACCAAGTTTCACAAAGGGGTACCTCTATGCCGCCTGTACAAAGGTCTAAGGAGAAAGCTCGCATTTGGATTTCTCGCTTTTGATTATTCTCAACTTAGACATCCATACCGGGACAACATAGACAACAGATAATGGACTCCTCTTTTAATGCTTTAAGCATTTGACAACAATTAATTCTTTTCTCATTAGAGATTCGAGGATGTTTGTCCAAAACTGAAACTTCCACCATGAATCATGGCTTTAGTTAGCGGCCCAATGTTCTTCTCTCACAATATGCATGCTCAAACCATTCAACTCAGTGTAGATCGCCCTTACTTCAGACAAGACGAACATGCATAGCAACTCACATGAAATTCAACAATGAGTTGATGGCGTTCCCCGATAAACATGGTTATCGCACAACAAGCAACTTAATAAGAGATAAAGTGCATAATTACATATTCAATACCACAATAGTTTTTAAGCTATTTGTCCCATGAGCTATATATTGCAAAGGTGAATGATGGAATTTTAAAGGTAGCACTCAAGCAATTTACTTTGGAATGGCGGAAAAATACCATGTAGTATAGGTAGGTATGGTGGACACGAATGGCATAGTGGTTGGCTCAAGTATTTTGGATGCATGAGAAGTATTCCCTCTCGATACAAGGTTTAGGCTAGCAAGGCTTATTTGAAACAAACACAAGGATGAACCGGTGCAGCAAAACTCACATAAGAGACATATTGAAAACATTATAAGACTCTACACCGTCTTCCTTGTTGTTCAAACTCAATACTAGAAATTATCTAGACCTTAGAGAAACCAAATATGCAAACCAAATTTTAGCATGCTCTATGTATTTCTTCATTAATAGGTGCAAAGCATATGATGCAAGAGCTTAAACATGAGCACAACAATTGCCAAGTATCACATTACCCAAGACATTTATAGCAATTACTACATGTATCATTTTCCAATTCCAACCATATAACAATTTAACGAAGGAGAAACTTCGCCATGAATACTAGGAGTAGAAACCAAGGACATACTTGTCCATATGCTACAGCGGAGCGTGTATCTCTCCCATAAAGTGAATGCTAGGATCCATTTTATTCAAACAAAACAAAAAACAAAAACAAACCGACGCTCCAAGAAAAAGCGCATAAGATGTGATGGAATAAAAATATAGTTTCAGGGGAGGAACCTGATAATGTTGTCGATGAAGAAGGGGATGCCTTGGGCATCCCCAAGCTTAGACGCTTGAGTCTTCTTGATATATGCAGGGGTGAACCACCGGGTGCATCCCCAAGCTTAGAGCTTTCACTCTCCTTAATCATGTTGCATCATACTCCTCTCTTGATCCTTGAAAACTTCCTCCACACCAAACTCGAAACAACTCATTAGAGGGTTAGTGCACAATATAAATTGACATATTCAGAGGTGACACAATCATTCTTAACACTTCTGGACATTGCATAATGCTACTGTACATTAGTGGATCAAAGAAATTCATCCAACATAGCGAAAGAGGCAATGCGAAATAAAAGGCAGAATCTGTCAAAACAGAACAGTTCGTATTGACGAATTTTAAAATGGCACCAGACTTGCTCAAATGAAAATGCTCAAATTGAATGAAAGTTGCGTACATATCTGAGGATCATGCACGTAAATTGGCATAATTTTCTGACCTACCTACAGGGAGATAGACCCAGATTCGTGACAGCAAAGAAATCTGGAACTGCGCAGTAATCCAAATCTAGTACTTACTTTTCTATCAACGGCTTAACTTGGCACAACAAAACACAAAACTAAGATAAGGAGAGGTTGCTACAGTAGTAAACAACTTCCAAGACACAAAATAAAAACAAAGTACTGTAGGTAAAAACATGGGTTGTCTCCCATAAGCGCTTTTCTTTAACGCCTTTCGCCTAGGCGCGTAAAGTGTGTATCAAGTATTATCGAAGGGTGGTACTTCTACAAGCGGGGTGCGGAGTTTTCTCAACCAGGCATAGTATATTAGATACATAAGTTTTAGCATCTCCCTTTTCATTAGTTTTAGGCATGCTACTCTCATCAAACAAATTTTCGGGAACAAGCCAAGCATAGTTATTTTCTAGCGCATCATTCATAGCTAGGAGCTTACATGGTATTGGTGCTTTGATCTCCCCACCATCATCAATATTATTAGTGTATCTTATTCTATCCATATCCATCTTTTCAAGGAGACTAACAAAATTAGTAGGAGAACCAAGCATATTAAATTTAGCAAAGACCTTTCTAGCTTCTCTTGCTAGACCACCAAATTCTCTAAGAAGGGTTTCTAAAACAAAATCTTTCTTTTCCCCTTCTTCCATATCACCAAGTGTGAAAAACATGTGTTGGATTATAGGATTAAGATTAACAAATTTAGTTTCCAACAAGCGAACTAAATGCGCAGCAGACAATTTCATAAGTAGGCGCAAGGTCTACCAAGTGTCTATCTTCAAAATTTTCAATGGTACTAACATGGTTGAAGAATTCTTCTATATTATTTCTCCCAACTATAGACCCACGTCCTACCGGTATGTTCTTTGTGGTAAAATTAAAAGGAAA
>NC_061510.1:115918484-115935945 GCF_022539505.1 Lolium rigidum
TATTTACGTTCGGTTGCGTGTTACCCGACATGTTAGACTTAAATGTGTTTTGAATTTGCCTCTTGATGCTCTCTTTTGCTTCACATACTATCTTTTGCGAGTGCATCATTAAAGCTGCTTGAGCCCATCTTAACGGCTATAAAGAAAGAACTTCTTGGGAGATAACCCATGTGTTATTTTGCTACAGTACTTTGTTTTATATTTGTGTCTTGGAAGTTGTTTACTACTGTAGCAACCTCTCCTTATCTTAGTTTTGAGTTTTGTTGTGCCAAGTTAAGCCGTTGATAGAAAAGTAAGTACTAGATTTGGATTACTGCGCAGTTCCAGATTTCTTTGCTGTCACGAATCTGAGCCCACTGCCCTGCAGGAAGCTCAGAAAATTATGCCAATTTACGTGCATGATCCTCAGATATGTACGCAACTTTCATTCAATCTGAGCATTTTCATTTGAGAAAGTCTGGTGGCCTAATAAAATCCATCTTTACGAACTGTTCTGTTTTGACAGATTCTGCCTTTTATTTCGCATTGCCTCTTTCGCTATGTTGGATGAATTTCTTTGATCCACTAATGTCCAGTAGCATTATGCAATGTCCAGAAGTGTTAAGAATGATTGTGTCACCTCTGAATATGTCAATTTAAATTGTGCACTAACCCTCTAATGAGTTGTTTCGAGTTTGGTGTGGAGGAAGTTTTCAAGGGTCAAGAGAGGAGGATGATATACTATGATCAAGGAGAGTGAAAGCTCTAAGCTTGGGGATGCACCCGGTGGTTCACCCCTGCATATATCAAGAAGACTCAAGCGTCTAAGCTTGGGGATGCCCAAGGCATCCCCTTCTTCATCGACAACATTATCGAGGTTCCTCCCACTGAAACTATATTTTTATTCCATCACATCTTATGTGCTTTTTCTTGGAGCGTCTGTTTGTTTGCTTTTGTTTTTGTTTGAATAAATTGGATTACATCATGCTTGTGTGGGAGAGAGACACGCTCCGCTGGTTCATATGAACACATGTGTTCTTAGCTTATAATATTCATGGCGAAGTTTCCTCTTCGTTAAATTATTATATGGTTGGAATTGGAAAATGATACATGTAGTAATTGCTATAAATGTCTTGGGTAATGTGATACTTGGCAATTGTTGTGCTCATGTTTAAGCTCTTGCATCATATGCTTTGCACCCATTAGTGAAGAATACATAGAGCATGCTAAAATTTGGTTTGCATAATTGGTCTCTCTAAGGTCTAGATAATTTCTAGTAAGGTGTTTGAACAACGAGGAAGACAATGTATAGTTTTATAATGCTTGTAATATGTCTTTTATGTGAGTTTTGCTGTACTAGTTCATACTTTTGTTTGCTTCAAACAACCTTGCTAGCCTAAACCTTGTATCGAGAGGGAATACTTCTCATGCATCCAAATACTTGAGCCAACACTATGCCATTTGTGTCCACCATACCTACCTACTACATGGTATTTCTCCGCCATTCCAAAGTAAATTGCTTGAGTGCTACCTTTAAACAATTCAAAATTTATTACCTCTTATTTGTGTCAATGTTTTATAGCTCATGAGGAAGTATGTGGTGTTTATCTTTCAATCTTGTTGGGCAACTTTCACCAATGGACTAGTGGCTTCATCCGCTTATCCAATAATTTTGCAAAAAGAGTCGGCAATGGGATTCCTAGTCCCAAATTAACAAACTAAAAATAGACACTCCTCCATGGTATGTGATTGTTGGACGGCACCCGAAGGATTCGGTTAGCCATGGCTTGTGTAAGCAAAGGTTGGGGGAGTGTCATCATCATAATAAAACTAAAATAAAAAGGCACTCCTTCATGGTATGAGATTGTTGGCGAGGCACCCGAGGATTCGGTTAGCCATGGTTTGTGAAAGAAAGGTTGGAAGGAGTGCCATCCAAAAATAAAATAAAATGGGAGCCGCTCTTTGAAGGTTTGCACTGGCAAGGGGGTTAGAGTACCCGCTACCATTCGTTGACAACAACATACACCTCTCAAAACTTTACTTTTATGCTCTCTTTATGTTTTCAAAATCAAAGCTCTAGCACAAATATAGCAATCGATGCTTTCCTCTTTGAAGGACCATTCTTTTACTTTCATTGTTGAGTCGGTTCACCTATTTCTCTCCATCTCAAGAAGCAAACACTTGTGTGAACTGTGCATTGATTCTTACATATTTGCATATTGCATTTGTTATATTGCTTTGCATTGACAATTATCCATGAGATATACATGTTACAAGTTGAAAGCAACCGCTGAAACTTAATCTTCTTTTGTGTTGCTTCAATACTTTTACTTTGAATTATTGCTTTATGAGTTAACTCTTATGCAAGACTTATTGATGCTTGTCTTGAAGTGCTATTCATGAAAAGTCTTTGCTATATGATTCAGTTGTTTACCCATGTCATATACATTGTTTTGATCGCTGCATTCACTACATATGCTCTACAAATAGTATGATCAAGTTTATGATGGCATGTCACTCCAGAAATTATCTTTGTTATCGTTTTACCTGCTCGGGACGAGCAGAACTAAGCTTGGGGATGCTGATACGTCTCCAACGTATCGATAATTTCTTGTGTTCCATGCCACATTATTGATGTTATCTACATGTTATATGCACACTTTATGTCATATTCGTGCATTTTATGGAACTAACCTATTAACAAGATGCCGAAGTGCCGGTTCCTGTTTTCTGCTGTTTTGGTTTCGGAAATCCTAGTAACGAAATATTCTCGGAATCGGACGAAATCAACGCCAAAGTTCCTATTTTCATCGGAAGCATCCAGAACACCCGGGAAGGACCGAGAGGGGGCCACAGGGCCACCAAACCCTAGGCCGGCGCGGCCGGAGGGGGCCGCGCCGCCCTATGGTGTGGCCCCCCGTCAGCCCTCCTGCGCCGCCTCTTCGCCTATATAAAGCCCCCGGATCAGAAAACCCGATACCAATTGACGAAACCCACGAAACCTTCCGGAGCCGCCGCCATCGCGAAGCCAAGATCTGGGGGACAGGATCTCCGTTCCGGCACGCTGCCGGAGCGGGGAAGTGCCCCGGAAGGCTTCTCCATCGACACCGCTGCCATCTCCACCGCCATCTTCATCACCGCTGCTTGCTCCCATGAGGAGGGAGTAGTTCTCCATCGAGGCTCGGGGCTGTACCGGTAGCTATGTGGTTCATCTCTCTCCTATGTGTGTCAATACAATAATCTCATGAGCTGCCTTACATGATTGAGATTCATATGATGATGCTTGTAATCTAGATGTCATTATGCTAGTCAAGTGGGTTTTACTTATGTGATCTCCGGAGACTCCTCGTCCCACGTGTGTAAAGGTGACAGTGTGTGCACCGTGTGGGTCTCTTAGGCTAGATTTCACCGAATACTTACTCATTGAATGGCATAGTGAGGTGCTTATTTATATCTCTTTATGATTGCAGCATGTTGTATCACAATTTATCCATGTGCTACTCTAGTGATTTGTTATTAAAGTAGTTTATTCCTCCTGCATGTGTGCAAAGGTGACGGTGCGTGCACCGTGTTAGTACTTGGTTTATGCTATGATCATGATCTCTTGTAGATTATGGAGTTAACTATTGCTATGATAATATTGATGTGATCTATTCCTCCTACATATGCATGAAGGTGACAAGTGTGCATGCTATGCTAGTACTTGGTTTAGTAGCGTTGATCTATCTTACACTAAAGGTTACTTAAACATGAGCATTATTGTGGAGCTTGTTAACTCCGGCATTGAGGGTTCGTGTAATCCTACGCAATGTGTTCATCATCCAACAAAAGTGTAGAGTATGCATTTATACTGTTACGTTATGTGATCAATGTTGAGAGTGTCCACTAGTGAAAGTGTAATCCCTAGGCCTTGTTCCTAAATACTGCTGAGTTACTACTCGCTTGTTTACTACTGCTGCGTTACTACTGCTTGAGTCACTACTCGCTTGTTTCTTGTTTTCTTGCGTTACTACTGCCGCAATACCACCACCATCAACTACACGCCAAGCACTTTTACGGCACCGTTGCTACTGCTCATACTTATTTATACCACCTGTATTTCACTATCTCTTCGCCGAACTAGTGCACCTATTTGGTGTGTTGGGGACACAAGAGACTTCTTGCTTTGTGGTTGCGGGGTTGCATGAGAGGGATATCTTTGACCTCTTCCTCCCTGAGTTCGATAAACCTTGGGTATCCACTTAAGGGAAACTTGCTGCTGTTCTACAAACCTCTGCTCTTGGAGGCCCAACACTGTCTACAAGAATAGAAGCTCCCGTAGACATCAATGACACTCCTCCCAACCTTTTTCTTTCACAAGCCATGGCTAACCGAATCCTTGGGTGCCTTCCAACATTTCACATACCATGGAGGAGTGTCTATTGCAAAATTAAGTTGCTTACTGATAACTTAGGGCAAAACATGTGAAGAGAATTATTAATGAAAGTTAATTAATTGGGGATGGGCACCCCGTTGCCAGCTCTTTTTGCAAAATTATTGGATAAGCGGATGTGCCACTAGTCCATTGGTGAAAGTCTGCCCAACAAGATTGAAAGATAAAACACCACATACTTCCTCATGAGCTATAAAACATTGACACAAATAAGGAGTAATAAAGTTTTGAATTGTTTAAAGGTAGCACATGAAGTATTTACTTAGAATGGCGGAAAAATACCACATAGTAGGTAGTTATGGTGGACACAAATGACATAGGTTTTGGCTCAAGGTTTTGGATGCACGAGAAGCATTCCCTCTCAGTACAAGGCTTTGGCTAGCAAGGTTGTTTGAACCAATCAGAAGTATAAACCGGTACAACAAAACTTACATAAAAACATATTGCAAGAATTATAAGACTCTACACTGTCTTCCTTGTTGCTCAAACACTTTTACCAGAAAATATCTAGACCTTAGAGAGACCAATCATGCAAACCAAATTTCAACAAGCTCTACGGTAGTTCTCCACTAATAGGTTTAAACTACATGATGCAATAGCTTAAACATGATCTACTTGAGAGCTCAAAACAATTGCCAAGTATCAAATTATTCAAGACAATATACCAACTACCACATGAAGCATTTTCTGTTTCCAACCAAATAGTAATAAGTGCTGCGGCTTTCAGCTTTTGCCATGAACATGAAAAATAAAACGAAGAACACAAGTGTTCAAATGAAAAAGCGGAGCGTGTCTCTCTCCCACACAAGCATGTTAGGATCCGATTTATTCAGAGAATGAAAATAAAAAAACGAAAATAAAAGCACACGGACGCTCCAAGTAAAGTACATAAGATGTGACGAAATAAAAATATAGTTTCACTAGAGGTGACCTCATAAATTATTGATGAAGAAGGGGATGCCTTGGGAATCCCCAAGCTTAGACGCTTGAGTCTTCTTGAAATATGCAGGGATGAACCACGGGGGCATCCCCAAGTTTAGACTTTTCACTCTTCTTGATCATATTATATCATCCTCCTCTCTTGATCCTTGAAAACTTCCTTCACACCAAACTCAAAGCAATCTCGTTAGAGGGTTAGTGCATAATCAAAAATTCACATGTTCAGCAAGGACACAATCATTCCCAACACTTCTGGACATTACCCAAGGTTACTGAAATATAATGGAGCAAAGAAACCCACTCAAACACGAGTAAAAGAGGCAATGCAAAATAAAAGGCAGAATCTGTCAAAAACAGAACGATCACGTAAAGACGAATTTTTTCGAGGCACTTAACATGCTCAGATGGAAAAGCTCCAGTTGAATGAAAGTTGCGTACATATCTGAGGATTACTCATGAATGTTTTCAGAATTTTTAGATTCTTCTACAGAGAGAAAAAACTCAAAGTCGTGACAGCTAAAAATCTATTTCTGTGCAAAAATCCAAATCTAGTATCAACTTTCTATCAAAGACTTTACTTGGCACAACAATGCAAGAAAATAAAGATACAAAGGTATTGCTACAGTAGTAACAAGCACCATGAATCAAATATAAAACAAAAATTGCAGAAATAAAATAATGGGTTGTCTCCCATAGACGCTTTTCTTTAACGCCTTTCAGCTAGGCGCAGAAAGTGAAAATCAAGTAACATCAAGAGAAGAAGCATCAACATCATAATTTTCATTAAAAACACAACTTGTCGCAAAAGGTATCTTAGATGCTCCATTATCTAAATTTCCCATAGTGGTACTAAGGTTTTCATCAATTTTAAGCTCATAATGATTCTTTGGCTTAGGCATCTTAGGGACATACATGAACCTTTGCTCCTTATCCACATAAGCTTTCTCCTTAAACTTAAGAGAAGAAAAAGTTGAACCCAAGGTTCCCATAGCTTCTTCAAGTTCACTTATCCTATGGGTTTGATTATCATGGATAGCACAAGTTTCTAAGACAACAATTCTTTCATTAATTCCTCCTAGGGATTTATCAAGTTTATCAGTATTATCAAGTAATATTCCCAATTTAGTCTCAACACTTGGAAGATTTTTCTCTATGGCCTCCAACTTTTCCATGACATCCTCAAGAGAGATTTCTATTTTAGCTTCATTAACAGGTGGTATTCCAACTAGACTCTCGATGATGTAACTAGCTTCTAAAGCAGGAGTACCTAGGAAATTACCCCCTGTAAGAGTATCAAGAACATACCTATTCTAGCTAGAGATACCAACATAAAAGTTCCTAAGGAGGATAATAGTGGAGAGTTTCTTAGTGCACCTATGATGAGCATCACTAATTCTATACCAAGCATCTTTAAAACTTTCTCCCCCTGGTTGCTTAAACGAACGAACTTCAACTTCAGGACATCTCATTTTAGCAATAATAAAAATAAATAAAGCAAAACCGAATTAAATAAAGTAAAACAAGTAACTGTTTTTTTTTTGTGTTTTTGATATAAAGAAAGCAAACAAGACAGAAAATAAAATAAAGCAAGACAATAAACAAAGTAAAGAGATTGGGTGTGAGAGACTCCCCTTGCAGCGTGTCTTGATCTCCCCGGCAACGGCGCCAGAAAAGTAGCTGCTTGTGACGGTAAAGCACACGCCCGTTGGGAACCCCAAGAGGAAGGTATGATGAGTACATCAGCGAGTTTTCCCTCAGTAAGAAACCAAGGTTATCGAACCAGTAGAAGATGAAGACGACGTGAAGGTTGTTGGTGAAGGAGTGTAGTGCGGCGCAACACCAGGGATTCCGGCGCCAACGTGGAACCTGCACAACACAATCAAAATACTTTGCCCCAACTTAACAGTGAGGTTGTCAATCTCACCGGCTTGCTGAAAACAAAGGATTAAACGTATGGTGTGGAAAATTATGTTTGCTTGCAGAAAACAAAAGAGAACAATGATTGCACTAGGTTGTATTTCAGATGTAAAAGAATGGACCGGGGTCCACAGTTCACTAGTGGTGTCTCTCCAATAAGATAAATAACATGTTGGGTAAACAAATTACATACAGTTGGGCAATTGAGAAAAACAGAGAGGGCATAACAATGCACATACATATCATGATGACTACTATGAGATTTACTTAGGGCATTACGACAAAGAACATAGATCGCCATCCAACATGCATCTATGCCTAAAAAGTCCACCTTCGGGTTAGCATCCGCACCCCTTCCAGTATTAAGTTGCAAACAACAGACAATTGCATTAAGTACTATGCGTAATGTAAACAACACAAATATCCTTAGACAAAGCATTGATGTTTTATCCTTAGTGGCAACAGCACATCCACAACCTTAGAACTTTTCGTCACTCGTCCCGCATTCAATGGAGGCATGAACCCACTATCTAGCATAAATACCCCCTCTTGGAGTTACAAGTATCAACTTGGCCAGAGCCTCTACTAGCAATGGAGAGCATGCAAGATCATAAATAACATATATGATATATAGATCAATAATCAACTTGACATAATATTCCATATTCATCGGATCCCAACAAACACAACATGTAGCATTACAAATAGATGATCTTGATCATGATAGGCAGCTCACAAGATCTAAACATGCTGGCATAATAGGAGAAGACAACCATCTAGCTACTGCTATGGACCCATAGTCCAAGGATGAACTACTCACGCATCAATCCGGAGGCGGGCATGGTGATGTAGAGCCCTCCGGTGATGATTCCCCTCTCCGGCAGCGTGCCGGAGGAGATCTTCTGAACCCCCCGAGATGTGGTTGACGACGGCGGCGTCTCTGGAACTGTTCTCGTAATTTGGCTCTCGGTACTAGGGTTTTCCGAGATGAAGGAATAAATAGGTGGAGGGGCAGCGTCGGGGGAGCCAGGGGCTCCCTCACCACACCTTGGCGCGGCAGTGGGGCCCGTCGCGCCGCCCTATGGTGTGGGCCCCTGCTGGCCTTCCTCGACTCTTCTTCGGACTTCTGTAACACTCCATGGAAAATAGGGCTGTGGGCTTTTGTTTCGTCCAATTCCGAGAATATTTGTAATCCAACTTTTCTGAAATCAAAAACAGCAGAAAACAGGAACTGGCACTGTGGCATCTTGTTAATAGGTTAGTCCCAGAAAATGCATAAAAACATTATAAAGTGTGAATAAAACATGTAGGTATTGTCATAAAACTAGCATGGAACATAAGAAATTATAGATACGTTGGAGACGTATCAATATGTCATAAGAATACTATGTTCTTTGGTTTTTCATTTTTTTTTATTTTTTCTGAATTTTGATGCCCGTTTGAATCTAGGTCAAATCCTAGGTTTGACCAAGATTTAAACAAGCTTAAAACATAAAAATTAAAAGGTAAGCCTGGATCCTTCTTAGTCACTCTAAAATGAAGCTAGCTTTTGGGAGGTTTTTGAAATTTCCATGTTTGAAACGCGAAACCACTTATCTTCATGCTTGACTTCATAAGACAGAGTTTAGCGTTAGGGGGTAGATACATGCTTTTCTGGTTTGAATATGTCTAGACCTTGTTTATCAACTTGAATGCTTACTATATGACATAAGAATTCTATGTGCTTTGTTTTTTTTTGAATTTCTTTTGAATTTTTATGCGCATTTGAATCTTGGTCAAATCCTAGGTTTGACCAAGATTTGAACAAGTTTAAAACATGAAAATGGAAAGGTAAGCCCGGATTCTTCTTATTAATCACTCTAAAATGAAGCTTTTGGGAGGGTTTTGAAATTTCCTTGTTTGAAACCCAAAACCACTTCTCTTCATGCTTGACTTCGTAAGATAGAGTTTAGAGTTAGGGGTAGAAACATGATTTTTCTAAGAATTTTTTATGCCCATTTGAATCTTGGTCAAATCCTAAGTTTGACCAAGATTTGAACAAGTTTAAAACATGAAAATGAAAAGGTAAGCCTGGATCCTTCTTAGTCACTCTAAAATGAAGCTTTTGGGAGGTTTATTTTGAAATTTCCATGTTTGAAACCCAAAACCACTTCTCTTCATGCTTGACTTCATAAGACAAAGTTTAGGGTTAGGGGGTAGATACATGATTTGTCTGTTTTGAATATGTCTAGACCTTGTTTATCCACTTGAATGCCTACTATATGACATAAGAAGGCTACGTGCTTTGTTTTTTTAATTTTATGCCCATTTGAATCTTGGTCAAATCCTAGGTTTGACCAGGATTTAAACAAGTTTAAAACATGAAAATGAAATGGTCTAAGCCTGGATCCTTCTTAGTCACTCTAAAATGAAGCTTTTGGGAGGTTTTGGAAATTTCCATGTTTGAAACCCAAAACCACTTTTCTTCATGATTGACTTCATAAGACAAAGTTTAGGGTTAGGGGTAGATACATGATTACTGGTTTGAATATGTCTAGATCTTGTTTATCAACTTGAATGCTTACTATATGACATAATAAGGATATGCGCTTTGGTTTTTCATTCTTTCGATTTTTTTTCTGAATTTTTATGCCCATTTGAATCTTGGTCAATCCTAGGTTTGACCAGGCTTTAAACAAGTTTAAACATGAAAATGAAAAGGTAAGTCTGGATCCTTCTTAGTCACTCTAAAATGAAGCTTTTGGGAGGTTTTTGAAATTTCCATGTTCGAAACCCAAAACCACTTCTCTTCATGCTTGACTTCATAAGACAGAGTTTAGGGTTAGGGGTAGATACATGATTATTGGTTTGAATATGTCTAGACCTTGTTTATCAACTTCAATGCTTACTATATGACATAATAAGGCTATGTGCTTTGGTTTTTAAATCTTTCGATTTTTTTTTTCTGAATTTTTATGCCCATTTAAATCTTGGTCAAATCCTAGGTTTGACCAAGATTTAAACAAGTTTAAAACATGAAAATGAAAAGGTAAGCCTCGATCCTTCTTAGGCGCTCTAAAATAAGCTTTTGGGAGCTTTTTGAAATTTCCATGTTTGAAAGCCAAAATCACTTCTCTTCATGCTTGACTTCATAAGACAAAGTTTACGGTCGTTAGGGGGTAGATACATGATTTGTCTGGTTTGAATATGTCTAGACCTTGTTTATCAACTTGAATGCTTACTATATGACATAAGAAGACTATGTGATTTGATTTTTCATTTTTATGATTTTTTTGAATTTTATGTCCATTTGAATCTTGGTCATAGGTTTGACCAGGATTTAAACAAGTTTAAAACATGAAAATGAAAAGGTAAGTCTGGATCCTTCTTAGTCACTCTAAAATGAAGCTTTTGGAAGGTTCTTGATATTTCCATGTTTCAAACCCTAAAACACTTCTTTTCATGCATGACTTCATAAGACATAGTTTAAGGTTAGAGGTAGATACATGATTTGTCTGGTTTGAATATGTCTAGACCTTGTTTATCAACTTGAATGCTTACTATATGACATAAGCAGACTATGTGCTTTGGTTTTTCATTTTCCTGATTTTTTTAAAATTTTTATGCCCATTTGAATCTTGGTCAAATCCTAGGTTTGACCAGGATTTAAACAAGTTTAAAACATGAAAATGAAAAGGTAAGTCTGGATCCTTCTTAGTCACTCTAAAATGAAACTTTTGGAAGGTTCTTGAAATTTCTATGTTTGAAACCCAAAACCACTTCTTTTCATGCTTGACTTCATAACACATAGTTTAGGGTTAGGGGTAGATACATGATTGGTCTGGTTTGAATATGTTTAGACTTTGTTTATCAACTTGAATGCTTACTATATGACATAAGCAGACTATGTGTTTTGGTTTTCATTTTTCTGATTTTTTTTAAAGTTTATGCCCATTTGAATCTTGGTCAAATCGTAGGTTTGACCAGGATTTAAACAAGTTTAAAAAATGAAAATGAAAAGGTAAGTCTGGATCCTTCTTAGTCACTCTAAAATGAAGCTTTTGGGAGGTTTTTGAAATTTTCATATTTGAAACCCAAGAAAACTTCTCTTCATGCTTGACTTCATAAGACAAAGTTTAGGGTTAGGGGGTAGATACATGATTTATCTAGTTTGAATAAGTCTAGACCTTGTTTATCAATTTGAATGCTTACTATATGACATAAGAAGGCTTTGTGCTTTTTTTTATTTTATTTTATGCCCATTTGAATCTTGGTCAAACCCTAGGTTTGACCAGGAGTTAAACAAGTTTAGAACATGAAAATGAAAAGGTGTAAGCCTAGATCCTTCTTAGTCACTCTAAAATGAAGCGTTTGGGAAGTTTTTGAAATTTTCATGTTTGACCCAAAACCACTTCTCTTCATGCTTGACTTCATAAGACAAAGTTTAGGGTTAGAGGTAGATACATGATTACTGGTTTGAATATGTCTAGACCTTGTTTATCAACTTGAATGCTTACTATATGACATAATAAGGCTATGTGCTTTGGTTTTTCATTCTTTCGATTTTTTTTCTGAATTTTTATGCCCATTTCAATCTTGGTCAAATCCTAGGTTTGACCAAGATTTAAACAAGTTTAAAAGATGAAAATGAAAAGGTAAGCCTCGATCCTTCTTAGTCACTCTAAAATAAGCTTTTGGGAGGTTTTTGAAATTTCCATGTTTGAAACCCAAAACCACTTCTCTTCATGCTTGACTTCATAAGACGAAGTTTACGGTCGTTAGGGGGTAGATACATGATTTGTCTGGTTTGAATATGTCTAGACCTTGTTTATCAACTTGAATGGTTACTATATGACATAAGAAGACTATGTGCTTTGATTTTTCATTTTTATGATTTTTCTGAATTTTATGTCTATTTGAATCTTGGTCATAGGTTTGACCAGGATTTAAACAAGTTTAAAACATGAAAATGAAAAGGTAAGTCTGGATCCTTCTCAGTCACTCTAAAATGAAACTTTTGGGAGGTTCTTGAAATTTCTATGTTTGAAACCCAAAACCACTTCTTTTCATGCTTGACTTCATAACACATAGTTTAGGGTTAGGGGTAGATACATGATTGGTCTGGTTTGAATATGTTTAGAACTTGTTTATCAACTTGAATGCTTACTATATGACATAAGCAGACTATGTGTTTTGGTTTTCATTTTTCTGTTTTTTTTAAAATTTTATGCCCATTTGAATCTTGGTCAAATCGTAGGTTTGATCAGGATTTAAACAAGTTTAAAAAATGAAAATGAAAAGGTAAGTCTGGATCCTTCTTAGTCACTCTAAATGAAGCTTTTGGGAGGTTTTTGAAATTTCCATATTTGAAACCCAAAACCACTTCTCTTCATGCTTGACTTCATAAGACAGAGTTTAGGGTTAGGGGGTAGATACATGATTTATCTAGTTTGAATATGTCTAGACCTTGTTTATCAATTTGAATGCTTACTATAGGACATAAGAAGGCTATGTGCTTTGTTTTTTTTATTTTATGCCCATTTGAATCTTGGTCAAATCCTAGGTTTGACCAGGATTTAAACAAGTTTAAAACATGAAAATGAAAAGGTGTAAGCCTAGATCCTTCTTAGTCACTCTAAAATGAAGTGTTTGGTAGGTTTCTAAAATTTCCATGTTTGAAACCCAAAACCACTTCTCTTCATGCTTGACTTCATAAGACAGAGTTTAGGGTTAGGGGTAGATACATGATTACTGGTTTGAATATGTCTAGACCTTGTTTATCAACTTGAATGCTTACTATATGACATAATAAGGCTATGTGCTTTGGTTTTTCATTCTTTCGATTTCTTTCTGAATTTTTATGCCCATTTAAATCTTGGTTAAATCCTAGGTTTGACCAAGATTTAAACAAGTTTAAAACGTGAAAATGAAAAGGTAAGCCTCGATCCTTCTTAGTCGCTCTAAAATAAGCTTTTGGGAGGTTTTTGAAATTTCCATGTTTGAAACCCAAAACCACTTCTCTTCATGCTTGACTTCATAAGACGAAGTTTACGGTCGTTAGGGGGTAGATACATGATTTGTCTGGTTTGAATATGTTTAGACCTTGTTTGTCAACTTGAATGCTTACTATATGACATAAGAAGACTATGTGCTTTGATTTTTCATTTTTATGATTTTTCTGAATTTTATGTCTATTTGAATCTTGGTCATAGGTTTGACCAGGATTTAAACAAGTTTAAAACATGAAAATGAAAAGGTAAGTATGGATCCATCTTAGTCACTCTAAAATGAAGCTTTTGGAACGTTCTTGATATTTTCATGTTTCAAACCCTAAACCACTTCTTTTCATGCTTGACTTCATAAGACATAATCTAGGGTTAGAGGTAGATACATTATTTGTCTGGTTTGAATATGTCTAGACCTTGTTTATCAACTTGAATGCTTACTATATGACATAAGAAGACTATGCGCTTTTGTTTTTCATTTTTCTGATTTTTTTTTAATTTTATGCCCATTTGAATCTTGGTCAAATCCTAGGTTTGACCAGGATTTAAACAAGTTTAAAACATGAAAATGAAAAGGTAAGTCTGGATCCTTCTTAGTCAGTCTAAAATGAAGCTTTTGGGAGGTTCTTGAAATTTCTATGTTTGAAACCCAAAACCACTTCTCTTCATGCTTGACTTCATAAGACAAAGTTTAGGGTTAGGGGTAGATACATGATTTTTCTGGTTTGAATATGTCTAGAACTTGTTTATCAACTCCATTCTTTCGATTTTTGTTCTGAATTTTTATGCCCATTTGAATCTTGGTCAAATCCTAGGTTTGACCAAAATTTAAACAAGTTTAAAATATGAAAATGAAAAGGTAAGCCTCTATCCTTCTTAGTCGCTCTAAAATGAAGCTTTTGAGAGGTTCTTGAAATTTCCAAACCACTTCTCTTCATGCTTGACTACATAAGACAGAGTTTAGGATTAGGGGTAGATACATGATTTTTCTGGTTTGAATATGTCTAGACCTTGTTTATCAACTTGAATCCATAGGAAACGTTGTAATAATACATTATAGATACATGATTTATTTTTAGGCAGTAGCCAAGGTGCCGAAAAAGCATAAACTTCCCTCGCGATGATAGCTCCGGGCACCACTGACAATATTCCAGACTTAGGAACCCCATCATCAATAGGAATCACCTGCCTGTCGGACTCTGGCGAGAGAGAGACTACAACGTCGAAAACATTACACTTCTCAAAGCCAAGATGCGGCGCAGAAGCCACATCCGAGGACTCGAAACAAAAGAAAAAAATGATTCTGCGGCCTGCACCAAACCCACACTAAGAATTAAAATAGCCTAGACGTGAGGAGGAATGTTAAATATAAATACACTGCTTAGTCTCTTTACATCAATTCGGACTTTTGATTCAATGTCTAGTGCATTAATCTTTCACACACCACAGACAACTCCAGGAGCTCAGGCATGATCTGCATGACTGGAGCTGTGATCGCCAAGCTTTTCCTAGAACGAGGAGAGAAACAACCATGAATGCCCGCTCTCGTTGCACCCACTTTACCAAGAACAGGCAGAACCAAAAGATCGGCAGGCGTCCGGGAGAGCCTACCCAACACAGCTTCTGCCCACTCTAGAAAGCCCCCAAGGTGTGGTGAACCACGGCTTCTCATTGGTAGGAGGATTTTTGTTCTTTATTAAGTTGTTTTTAGTGTCTTATTCATGATTGTGAAGCGGTGGCTATATCGTTAGAATAAGGTCCCCCGTCCTATTCTCGCTCAGTTGGTGTGTCTTGCATCAGCGAAGGGTGCGTGGAGTCGTGTGTTCGATGAATCTCCTAGTATTCGGCCGGTTTCCATATTCGTTTTTGTGATTTCAGGTCAGTTGGCGAGCGTTGATCCTACTACAACGAGAGGATTCGGTGATGGAGTGTCGAGGACGACGGCGCGCCTTCAACTCGTGTCAGTGTCGTCGCTAGGTAGTCCAAAGACCTACCTGTAATTTTTATTACTTTTAAGTATGTTTGTATTGCTATCTATGATTTTTTATAGATTGACGAATTTTTTGCAAAAAGAAAGAAAGCACAGCCAAATTCGGACTAGACTCATTCGCAAAAAAAAAAAGTCGGCCTAGACTCTTCACAGTCGGCTGTCAGTGCTCGGTACATTGACTCGGAGCACGACTTGAAAGAGACGACGAACTTGCCAGCAAAACAAAACAAAACGCCCTGGGGCTGGGGTAAACCGTGTTGGGAAAATCCATGGACTGTGAGTGAACCCGTTGGACGAAGATGCGGCGGCGAGCGACATAGGAAACGGACCCCACGTTACAGAGACGCGACGCGCATTCCTTGCCGTCCATCCGGCGGCCGATGAGGCGCCGCATTACGTGGTGGCGCGCGCGGGGTCCCCTCCTGGCGGCTGGGCCCCACAATCGACCTGCTGCTGCTCCAGCTTATGTTTAGCTTAGCTTTTCCGGCCAACTGCCAAGCAAGATGCAGGTAACAAACGCGTTCGCTTCTCTTCAGTACTCCCGTCGTGTTCTCGCCTCACGACACAAGCAAAGCACACCATCCCAGCCAGCTCCCCTATATATGAAGCATTCTCCCTGCCCCACTCATCTCATCACCAGCTCCATTAACCGAACTGATCTTCCTTAGCAAGATCGAAAGAGCAGAGCATCAAGCAATCAGTCGAGCACCTACGACGTCGCGGTCTTTGTTGCTCGCTCCATTCCGGTGGGCAGTACCACTACATGACTACAATGGCGACGCCTAAGGCGTTCAGGAAGGCGTCGATCGGCAGGAAAGCGTGGCGGCTGCTGCGCCTGGCGGTGCTCTGGGCGCGGAAGGGGAGCGCGGCGCACAGCCTCCGCCTGCTCAAGACCCTGCGCCACGGGGGGCGCAAGGACCAGCTCCGGTACGGCGAGCGCGAGTTCTCCATCGACGAGACGCCCGCGTTCCGGTTCCGCACCCCCTCCGCGCGCGTGCTCCGCTTCATCCCCTGCATCGCCCCCGCCTTCCCGGAGACCCCCTGCGTCTACGGCGAGGACCGCTACTTCTTCTGCGACGACGCCCGCGAGAGGGACGGCGACGAGGGCTGCGCCGGGGACTACTACGAGGATGGTGAGCCGAGCGAGTGCGGCGTCGAGGATGAGCAGCTGCTCGAGCGGGCAATGATGGAGGCCAGCTGCGGGAATGTGGAGGCGGCGGAGGGCGCCGAGGACGCCGGGGTGGACGTGAAGGCGGACGAGTTCATCGCCAAGTTCTACGCGCAGATGAAGCTGCAGCGACAGATCTCCTGGCTGCAGTACAACGAGATGATGCACAGGAGTGTCTGCTAGATAGTGCGCGCTTAGTTATATTTCTGTGAACATATATACTCAGTTTTGGTTCAGCTTCAGCAATACATACATAGTTTATACTTCCGCAGCATTGTGCACGCGCGGATACATGCGTTCATTACTCCTGATTCCTGAATTCGTGTTGGGTTTGGTGGCTGCTACTGGGGTCTCGCTTGTGAATCCGATTTTCTCTCTGGAGAAACGGCGTGCCCTTCTACTGGACTTCCTTGATCTTGCTACTTTTTATTTCTCTTTTTGATCTTTAGAGCATCTTCAGCAGATGATGATGTAAAATTTACATCATATAATGATGCATTATTCTATTTTAAGCTTTTTCAGGTTTCTACATCACGTGTTTTTGCTCTCAAAACTCCGATGATGTAAAATACATCACCTCTTCTTTAAAAGTGGTCTAGTAGATGATCCACCTGAGCTACAAAACTTTAAATACTAATTCAAAATTTGGTATATTTGAACTGAAATTGCAAACAATACTCCAAATTACTTCTAAATTTATTCAAATTACTCCTAATTTATCCATCCGATCGAAACAGGGACGACCACGTTTGAATTGGATGGGTCCATCGGGTGCTGCACTCAAACAGCACGGCAAGAAACATCGGATCCTATCTTCCATGTTTACTAAGAAACTAGTTAATCGATAGACGATCCATCCAATCCAACCCGAGCAAATCACCCCTGAGTCGTGAGCCTGCTCACTCCATCCCGCGCCTAGGCCAACCTCGACTAATGTGTCGTTGTCGTCCAGCTCCGCCATCACGTCCCCCACTGCCCCACCACAACCCCTGCCCCTCAAGTTACGACGACCACGTTTGAAGGTTGCCGCCTCGCCCCCAGCGCCGACGGCC